>NC_139969.1:10367986-10530486 GCF_963993115.1 Abramis brama
ATATTGTTGCTTCTGTCACTGTACCTCTGGATCTTCTCATTTTGCCTCAACATGTTTACAGTAAGTCGTGAAGCAGTCATTTATTTTAACCTCAGTAACTTACAGGCCGATCACAGACAGGGTCAGTCCTAATCTATTGGCCTTCTATTAAGACTGCATCTTAAGAGCACAATGGTCACACACTTTCTGTTCTTCTATGTATTACATGAGGATGCTTTACCCTAAACCCGCTGGATGTTGATGCATACCTGGACATGTTTTTTGTTATTTTATTTACATTTTAATGTAAGTTTGTGTCACTGCTTTTCCATTCTTCTTCCATAACTATCACTAGTTCATTCTACCAAATATCCTATGATTTTTAAACACTTTCTAATTGACAAGACAGTAAATACTTTGTGATGAGACATACATTTTAAGTTTATCATGGTCATTATTTAATAAAGTAATAACACAACAATCATTTTGCAGTTATAAAAGCAACAAACTATTCTACAATTATTTATGATTTATTATGATTTACAGAAGACTTATTGTAGGGACAGTGAGAGGACATTAGTATTAACATTAATATTAACATCAACATTAGTATTAGTGATCAGTAGAGGGCAGTGAACCTTACCTTATCTGACCAGCTCTCTCTCTCTCTCTCTCTCTCTCTCTCTCTCTCTCTCTCTCTCTCTCTCTCTCCTGCTTTCCCTCTCTTTCTCCCTCTTTTAGCCACTCCTACCTTCAGTGAAAGTGAAAGTGAAACTCATCACTACTTCCTGCTCAGTCTGGGTGTGGGATTCAGCAGTTTTGTGTTTTTTTCTGTTTATAAGGGCTATACTAAACAGTAAAATAGTAAAATGGCAGAATCCAGTGTTTCTTTGGCTCAGGATCAGTTCAGTTGTTCAATCTGTCTGGATCTAAGAATCCAGTGACCATTCCCTGTGGACACAGTTACTGTATGATCTGTATCACAGGCTGCTGGGATCAGGATGATCAGAAGGGAGTCTACAGCTGCCCTCAGTGCAGACAGACCTTCACTACAAGACCTGTTTTAGGTAAAAACACCATGCTGGCTGAAGTGGTGGAGAAACTCAAGAAGACAAAACTGCAAGCTGCTCGTCCTGCTCAGTGTTACACTGAATCTGGAGATGTGGAGTGTGACGTCTGTACTGGAGACAAAAACAAAGCCATCAAGTCCTGTCTGGTGTGTCTGAACTCTTACTGTCAAAATCATCTGGAACAACATGAGATTTTCTTCAAAGGTAAGAGACACAATCTAATGGACGCCACTGGACGACTTCAGGAGATGATCTGCCCTCAACATGAGAAACTGCTGGAGATTTACTGTCGTAGTGAACAGAAGTGCATTTGTTTGCTGTGTATGGTGGATGAACACAAAAACCATGAGACTGTATCAGTTGCACCCCCCCCCCCCCCCCCCATTCTATTGTGTATGAGTATTATTGAAAGAGTTCAAACAATAAGTTCATAATTGGTTAGTGTTAGATTATGGCAGTGCCATTACTCAACTATATTTAAATAAATTTGTGAACAAATATACTACGAAGATAGCGATTATTTACATGAGATAAAAGCTTCTAAAAATACATATGAAAGGATCCCAAAACAGTACACACTTATCAGTAAACTTTCCCAACAGAGACAGTTGGAGGAAATGCAGAGAACAAACCAGCAGAGAATCGAGGAGAAACAGAAGGAGCTTGAGGAGCTGAGAGAGGCTGTAGAGTCTCACAAGGTGAGTTTAGAGCAGAAGAACTGCTGGAAGAGCTGTTTCAGACTCAGTTAGGACTCTCCTCCAGTCAGTCCGTAAGGAGCCAGTGCTGGAACTCTTTCAGTCCCACTGAAGCCCACTGTGGGGAACAGGCTGTGTGAGGGACCAGTAAGAGCTGAGTGAATGGACTGGTTCTAATGCGTCTCTGTGTGTCCTAACAGCGCTCTGCACAGGCATCAGTGGAGGACAGTGAGAGGATCTTTACTGAGCTGATCCGCTCCATTGAGAGAAGCCGCTCTGAGGTGACACAGCTGATCAGAGACCAGGAAAAGACTGCAGTGAGTCGAGCTGAAGAACGACTGGAGCGACTGGAGCAGGAGATTGAGGATCTGAGGAGGAGAGACACTGAGCTGGAGCAGCTTTCACACACGGATAATCACATTCAATTCCTCCAGGTAACAGAGATCTGACAAACAGGACAGTGTCTTTAGGAAGGATAGAGATTGGGTTTTCTAATGTTTCTGTGTCTTTAGCTGCTGTTTCTATTGTGTCTTTGTGTCTGTGTAGAGTTTCCAGTCTCTCTCTGTCCCTCCTGGATCTACAGACTCGCCCAGCATCACTGTCAGTCCTCGTCTCTCTTTTGATGATGTTGGTAAATCTGTGTCTCATCTGAGAGAGAAACTGGAGAATTTCTGCAGAGTGGAAATAGAAAAGATATCTGATATGGGTAATGCACTGGATTGTTCTTTTACTTTCAGAAATAATTTAAGCATCATGCTAGAAAAATCTAAAATGTTTATAAAAATGAATACAAAATACATTGTTTCTTTCAATGTTTTCTTTAATATTACACTGAATATGTCTTTTGGTTTTCATAGTAAAATACATCGATATTGTATCCACCCCTGAACCAAAGACAAGGGAGGAGTTTCTTCAATGTAAGGCACAACACTAGTGGGTGAAATCTTCCCATCTGATGTCAGTAATTTCCTGATTTAGAGACAGATTATGTGTTTTATCTTTCAGATTCCCGTCGGTTCATGCTGGATGCAAACACAGTGCATAAATACCTATGTTTGTCTGAGGAGAACAGAATGATTACTGAAACCAACACAGACCAGCGGTATCCTGATCATCCAGACAGATTTGATCGTTTGACTCAGGTGTTGTGTCGAGAGAGTGTGTGTGGACGCTGTTACTGGGAGGTTGAGTGGAGTGGGAGAGGAGTGGGTATATCAGTGTCATATAAGAGCATCAGCAGGAAGAGACAGGGTTTTTTTGAATGTGCGTTAGGATATAATGATCAGTCTTGGAGTTTGTATTGCTTTCCCTCCAGTTACTGCAAATACTCATTTTGTCACAATGACACAGAGACTGAACTCCTTGCCGTCTCCATCTCCTCTAGAATAGGAGTGTATGTGGATCACAGTGCAGGAACTCTGTCCTTCTACAGGGTCTCTGACACAATGACCCTCATTCACAGAGTCCACACCACATTCACTCAGCCTCTCTATCCTGGCTTTAGAGTTTATGGATCAGTGAAACTGTGTGATATCACAAAATAGAATAGGCTATAGGGCTGCAGGATGTGCGATAGGCTTTTATAGGATTCGTAGTTGATCTGTGATCCGTAACGCATGTAATTCGCAGATTAATTGCAAAGTTTAACCATCAGAGTGACAGTTTATCATTTGCATGTGTTTTTAAGCCCTGTCAATTTAAACATCAAGTGCAAAAAGACTGAGCCACACACACAGAGCCACGCAGACAGCACGTGAAGTTTGTGAACATCGAATTCCCTTCCCTTTCTTATCTATTTGTGCTTAAACGTGTGCATGGAAAATTAAGTCAAATACCGGTCTCGACAAGTTTCCTCATGAACACAGTCGGTTATGAGTTGTAAACAGAAAGAAAATGGATGCTTGTCATTACCAGTGTGCGTTCGCCTTTAAGTGACAGGAGCCCATTATACCTGCAACTGTTTCTGTCACCAAAGTTAATCAAACAACAAAAGAGACTTTTGTTGCTTTAACAAAAATAAACTGTATTAATTATATGAATCCTATTTAATTTATACAGTGAAGACTATGAAGTGTAATTTTACATTTGATTATTCAATGTCTGTACCAGTTAATTTACCTGAAAAACATAAAGCACTGCTTATTTCATCTGTCTTTGTTCTATTATATTCATCTATGCTTGTAATTTATTATTTTCTATGCAGATGCACTACCCTACAAAATTACCCCAATCATCCTAAAATGATTAATTCTTTACAAATAGAGCTATTCAAATCATCAGGTGAAATTGTTTTCATATCGCAATATAGATATCATAAAAAAAATAAAAATAAAAAATATTGCAATGTCAGTTTTTCCCCCAATATCGTGCAGCCCTAATATAAGCTACTATAGCATGTGATATTATCAATAAAAATATAAGTAAAAATCTTATCACATTAATCTAATAATGGTTGTAATGTAAGAATGAAAGAATAACGACAATGAATAATCTTCATTGTAACCAATAGGACAAATAATATTCATATTGTCTGTCACTGTATGCTGTAAATAAAAAAATGAGGCCTAAACCAAAGGCCCTCATGTCATTTATTCTGGCCTACTTATTTAAACTTGGAATCTGAGTTTATGACATCACAGTTATGAATTAACAACCTTGCAGGTCAAAGGTGTTGCTGTTCATTCTGTTTAAATATGAAACAAAGTACAGAAAACATGCAGTGTGACTAACAGTTGAACAACTCAGATTTTACTTCAATAAAAAGAAGCAGAGAAAGTTTGTCTTTGAATTTTAAGACAATTAATTAGACAATTATCACATTTTCATTTGTGGATGTAATGTTTCTCATGCAGGACATATGAGTTTACTACATAATAATATATCC
Source organism: Abramis brama (assembly GCF_963993115.1). Lineage (NCBI taxonomy): Eukaryota > Metazoa > Chordata > Actinopteri > Cypriniformes > Leuciscidae > Abramis > Abramis brama. Next base: position 10,372,615 of record NC_139969.1, read on the forward strand.
TGCTGAAACCTAGGAATAGACATTTGGCCTCTGTAGAATTTCTCTGACATCATACATCACAGTTTTAAATCTGGATGTCCTGTAAAGAGCAGCACATTCAGGGCTTTGCAGAGATACCAAATGTTTGGAGGTGGAACCATGACAACTCCCTCTTCTTGGTCTTTAAAAATGACTGAATTATCAAATTTAGCACTCTTATATGATCTTATTTTGTAATTATCATTTAAATATGACTAATTTTCAAAATGTTTGTCAGAAATCAACATCTCAGGAAATTGTTATGGGGTTTCAAATCAGAATATGACTTCTGTTATGAAACAGGGCATCGATTTCATTCATGTCCACTGTAGAGGACACTAGGACAGCATAGCATATCAGGCATTTTGGAGACACGACAAGTGAATAGGGATTAGGGAAAGAAATTACACCCTATATCATTATTCTTATGAAATATGAGATTTTCATATAAAAAAATATTCCCAATTATTACTCCAATTATTACACGTCTTTTATCATTACATGGTGCCCCAAAAACACATTAATATGCAGATTAGATACAGTGTATAGATGCATTGCATAGAATGGGAATGGCATTTATGGCCGTGATAACACGCATATTGCATAAAGTAAAATGGTATATCAAATCATTCTGTTATATCTTTCATAACACAGTTGAGAATCATCCTTATACAAAGTTTGTATTAAAAAAAAAGCTTGAAACCTAAAATTGATTGGTGAATGAAACAAAAACGTTGTTTTTGCCTATACATGTCTTTTACTTTTTTTAAAATAAATGGGTGAGGACATAGCATAACATAGGGGGAAAAAAAATATTCAAAAATGTATTTAATCCATTTGCTTCTTATATACTCCAAACAATGTAATGACCTAACAAAAAACTTAATTCACAAAAGTTTTGTAATTCAAAAAAAGTTCTGGTTCTCAGGAGGATATCATTGTTATTTTCTGTTTGCTCTTGGTGACGGGCATGATGTGACGTCACCGAACCGGAGGCCGGGTGATCCTCCAACGCGGCGCTTAGTCACACGGGCCAGGAATCAACAACCCAGGCCGGAATTTCAGAGCGAGGCGGTGTCCCCACCCCTCCGTCCGTGTCTGTATCCGTTTGTGTGCGTGTGTTCTGGCCGGTGCTCTCGTGATTCGGTAACCGGGGGAAGATGGCGGACCCGGCGGAGTGCACCATTAAAGTCATGTGCCGTTTCAGGCCGTTAAACAGCTCGGAGGTGACAAGAGGGGACAAATACGTAGCGAAATTTCAGGGAGAGGACAGCGTCGTGATTGGGGTGAGTGTTATTTTGGGACAGGGTTATTTTTTTTATAGTTTATCTTTCGGTTGGTCTTGCGCGAGCGGCTAATGCTAATGACCGCAGCCCAGTACCACCGGAATTTGTCACAACCTGTTAATCTGAATAATTGACACCGACACCAGCCACTGCCTCCGGTCCGGTGCCGCACGAAACCGACAGTTTAATTCAGACATAAGTGTCAATTTAGTTCATTTCTGTGTCGTTTCCTCATCCGCTTCATGCTAACCGTGTTAGCCACACCTGCACATTCAACGCGGAAACACTGTCAGTTTTACACTTTTGAAAAAGCAAAAACTTATTTTGTTTATTTATTCGGTTCATGATACGGATTGGTTGCACATTGTAGGTTATGATGATCATTTTAAACCTCTAATTGCATGGTTAGGTGTAGATATGTTGAATGAGCAGGAAACTCCATATTTGCGTTTGTAAATAACTTAACGTTACTGAGATAATTTCTATATCAGAAATGTTTTCAAATGTTTTGGTATCAAGAACCCCCAAATATGATCCAATTTTCAATATTTCCCTTCATAAAAAATGCCTTAAAGCATTATATATCAATGGTCATTCATAAATATTAATTTGTGTGGGGAAATTTGTCAATATTATAAAGGATTTAATAATGATTAAATTTTATGTTTTGATATTTAATCAAAAAGCAAATTATATAAAAAAAAGGGAAATGTTTTCTTTTTTTCTACAAAAACATTTTTTGGTTAAATTTTGTAAAAATAACTTATTTTCTTTGGGTTAAAGAAAATAAGTTGGGTTTTTTATTGGGTTTTTTATTTTCAAAAACATTTTTTGGTTAAATTTTGTAAAAATAACTTATTTTCTCAATGTAATACCCCCCTATTTGCGGCCCATGGTGCTTTGCGGACCCTAGTTTGAAAGCCCCTGCTCTATAGCAGTCACATATGCACATATATAGCCTAGTTACATATATAAATTACAGGTGAAATTGAACATAAGGTTGTTCATTGGGTGAAATGAGAATAAAGGCTCAGTTAGCCTATAACTTTTATGGGTTTCTGTTGAATCAAAGACCTGAATGTGACATCCCTTTTAAAATAAACCAGTAGAGATGTTGATGTTCCTGGTGCGATCCGTATGTATAGTGAGAAACATGAGTCATAGTGCTGCACTAGGATCTACTTGTATTTATGAGTGGGGAGTGGGGAATTGATTGATCGTTTGTCACTGTGCTTTGATTATCTTTAAACCCAGTTCAAACATGACAGGCTATATGTATTCTGTTATAAACTCTGAAGCTTTTCACTAAACCATCATGGCATGACAAATGACATTTGAAAGCCAACATCAGTGTGCAGTGGTGTTCTGAAGTTTTAAAAAAACAACATCAAATGTAAATTATGTCCCAGTTACTTAATGTTGTCACATTTTCCTGGTTAAATATTACATTATTAAATTATATTTTGTATTTTTACAATAACAATGTAATTAATGTTCTATTTATTAAAACCAAGTATAAATCTCATCAAGTTAGTGTTTTAAGCATTTTACATTTATTCCAAAATAATAAAGCCAGCAACAATTTAAACAATATTTTTTATTTGTGAACTGATGTTCAGCTGTTCTTTTTAAGAGTCAACTTATTTTCATCAGTCATCAAGCTTGGCAAACACTGGTCACAGACACGGAGATGTACCTTTAATTTCAGAAAGCTGTTTGCTCACTTTGACGTAACATAAAGTGGCTGAGCTGTTTACTTACTTTTTAATTACCCTTCCCATTAACGCCATCATTTTGTTAATTCAGACTGATTCCCAAATGCGGAACGCACAAAAACAAGAGGTGGGGTTTATCGCGTGAGCCAATCATGGTGCAATTGAGTCATTGCCTCCTCTCATGTGACTTTCCCCCATTCATTCTCAATTAATCAAATGAGTGACCACCATCCCTTTTAATGTAAATAATAATGATTTCATAGAGCAGTTTTTCTTGTACATCTGGTTCAATTTCACAAATCTTTTATGATAATGTGGTGGATCAAGAATTCCTGTCTGGTGGTTACAGTGTGTGTACTTTCCAGAAAGACCGGCTCTGAAACGGATATGTTTGTGTTTGTTCAGTCATCACTCTCTTAATACTTCTCTTCTATGTGTATGAAGACAATGTGAGAGAATGCCCAGGAATTGGAGTCTCCTTCAGGCTTATCCACTGTAATTTAAGTGAAAAGAGTGTGTGTATGTGTGTGAGCACTAGAGGAAGGTGAGATAATGCTTTGGAAATAGAGAGCGCTCCACCCTGTGCAGCCCCTGGGACTGTGTATGTGTAAGTGAGATGAGAAAATAGTTAGGTAAGAAAGTGCCTCAATTAGAACTCTGGAAAATGTTCTGTTCTCACAGGAGATTGGCCTCAGTTCTGTATCAGCACTGTGTCCGGCCCATAATGGCACTTTTCTACTTCGTTATCAGTTCCCAAAATAAATTTGTGACAGTATGTAACTTTTCATAAATACAATAATTCTAATATTATAGAATGTATTAATTTTTATTATTTTTAATAATTGTTATTAGTTGTTATTATTATTATAGTGTCAAAACAGAATAAAATTATTAAAGGGGTCAAGATGTGAAGATATTCCTTGAGATTCACTTATAATGTTAAAGTTTTTTGCAAAATAACAAAACAAATATAAATGCGAAAAAAATATTATTTTTAACCCTCTGTCTGAAATAATCTGTTTTAAAGGGCGGCTCCTTTAAGGCTTGTCAGTAAACATCCACTGTTATGATTGGCTAACATCACTGCATAGGAAACAGTATCAACACCCCCTTTTTAATGCATGCGAGTAAGTGTTTTGAAAACATTCTCCATATAAAACCATAATTTACAGACAAACAGAGCATTATGAAATCATTTACTTATGGTTTGTGATGCAGCTGCTGTCAGATACAGTACAGTTGGATCAGTTCAACAAAAGTTTATTTGCGAACTCTCTATTACACTGCCTCGTTCACAATACAAAATGCTCCAAACAAACATATAATCCTTCAACGCCATTAAAATAAAACCATACCACTTGTTTCTGACGCTGGTATCCTTCTGAAGTCTGTACAAAAAAAATTACATTCAGTATAATTAATTATTAGCTTTTTATCAACTCACTAACCCCCTGCAGTTCCCTCATGAACCCTTATTTTGGGAAACCATGGAATTCAGGAACATGCTTTTTCTGGCAGTCACTAGTTGTTCTCCACTGGTTTTAGCTCATTTGCCGATATTTAAAATCTGCACATTTTAACTGGCTTAATACTTGCGGCTACAGAAAAAGCATTTTACAGACTGTAAACCAGCGGCCCTGCTTGTGAAAGGCTGTTAAACTTTTTATTTCCCCTGTCATTCCCTCTAGACTTTGGACATCATAAGACAGTCATTCAGCCGGATATTTCAAACGACTCCCTTCTTTTTGTCATGCATTGCCATGTTGATTGATAACAACATTTAATTTTGTAGTCTTAAGTTTTTTGTTTTGTTCTTGTTTAGGGTGGGTAGGTTTTCGTTGATAATTTTCATCAACTTTAAAAAATAAAATTTGATTAAATGAATCTGCCATAAACTGATGATTAAACAATTATGTAGTCTACTTCTTGTCTCAACAAAGATATGGGACACTTATGGTTTGACATTGCGCTGACTGCATAAAAACAAGGTAGCACAGTAGTCAAAGATTAAACTTTTTTAGATCCGGTGAGAAAATTAGGCTAATGTAAATTGTTGTGTCATAGTGGCTGTCTGTACAGTATGATGGCTGGAAGGGTGTGGTAGTCTGTGTAATTTGTTCCAGTACTGGACTGGTCCTGACCTGCTCTTTTTGTCCCTGGGGGTCTTAAATGTGTACTTTTGATGCAAGTTTGTTTATTGTGTGTCTGAATTTACTAGAAATCTTTGAAAAAGTGTTATGTTATTAAGGCATTATTTGACTTCCCCTCAGCCCAAACTCCATGGAAGAGCTTATAGTTTGGAGCCAAATAGTTGGCAATCTTTCTTAGTCACTCTGCACTTTAGCAGAAGCTGAATCTGCAGTCTTTGTGTTGGCAGTCCAAAGCTTTAACCATTAGGCTACCATCACCACGATTGGATGGTATCTGTGTTTTGTCTAAGGGCGTTCACCCTCTTGTGTTGTTGAATGCAATTTTATTAGCCATTTCCCCCAGTCCTTAAAATAATAAATGTGTTCTTTGTTCAGCCATAGTTATCACCTTGCCTTTAAAGGAAAAAATAATGCCATCATGCAGTTCTTCAGGAGGTGCAGTAGGATTTGCTTTAAGTTGTTGGTTGTGATTATGAATTCGTTGGTGGCACGTGGTCTTTGCTGCCTGCTGATGTAATCATCACTGACACAATATATGCATTTTTTACATTGAGAATTGTCAAAACTGTCCACCAAGACAATGTAAGTGCACGGAGTAGCACAAAAAGACACAAACACAAAGGTTAATAAACGGAGCAATTTCAATAGGGTCCTCACACCATCGGTGCTCAGGCCCTAACGAGTATGCTACAGTAGTGCTACGTTAGGACACAGAACTTGGAGCAAGTTAAATTAATAGTTTTCTCACTGGTGTAGTACCACTTTGCACTTTCCTTTGAGATGTTTGATACCCACATTAGGGTTGCGCGATATGCTCCATTTTCATATCGTCCTATCGTCAGCCTGTGAGATCGGCGATACACGATATTATCGTGAGGGGGCGGGGCTTACTTATTTGATTATTAACTTGCTTATTTACTCATCAATTTGCTTGTTTTATTACTTCGTTTTAAATGAGAATCTTTTTTCTATTTTGCTAGCAAAGGTGGAGTGTTTATTAATAGGCTAAATCAGGTTATTTCCTGGTATAGTGAGGTAAAAAAAAGATCCTAATCATTCTTGTATCTGACTCGGAGTATTTCAACATGTCAGCGGGAAATTTACGGACACACATTATCCTCTCATGCCGTTACAGATCTGCAGCATTTTGACTGTTTGACGAGATGTGAACACGTTTTAATTTCTTGATTCAAGAAAGAGTCGGAGTCTGCGATATATGTCCTCCTACCAGTGCTCTCTCTGTCTGGATGCACTTCACATGCGCACCGCACTTCAATAACGCAGGTGTTTTAAATGCCAGGAGAAATCAGAGGCAAAAATCTAAAAGTCGATCGGTTATATGCCGACTTAAACTTATGACTTGACTCTGATAAACGAAAACGGGTTAATCCGTTTACATGACCACATGCATTGTCAGTTTATTCAGCATAATCGAGTTAATAACGTGCATGTAAACGCGCTCAATCCCTGAAAACGAAAGCAGAAACGGACTGAGCTTTCGCTGCATTAACAGCACGTTCTCTCAGAGTCGACGGTGGATAACGGTAGGCTACAGCAACTATCTTAATTTACTGGCTGAATATTTCTCTTGTGGACTTACATTATTGACAGCGAAAAAATTAGAAGAATATTTCTTGTTAAACAAGTTTGAAGTTGCTTGTGATTTTCACAGATGGCAGAGTTTCACAGATGCTTCGTGAACTAAAGACTTTTATTAGGCCTAGGCGGCCTATATCATTTTATTTATATTATTATTATAATTAATATTTTGTAATTGTATTGTTTTTAGTGTTATTCGTGTCATTAAATATTTTGTTAATGTGCTATGGAAACAAAATACTGACGAACAACGATGCCGCGTCTTCATCTAGGCTCTGTATAAAAATTATGCGTCTGTTAAAGCACTCTTGACAATTTGTGAATGGATCACCTTGCAATGAAATTTCGTTGTGGGATGTAGTTTTTGTTTTGTCTGTTTTAAAAACATTTTCTTTGAGGAGTCCTCATACGCGCGTGATATGGCGCAAGTGTGGTTATGTGGTGATGTCGTTATGAATTTAGGCAAGGCAAATATAATTGTAGTTCCTAATTAATTTAATAACTATACTAGCTTCATAATAATAATAATGATTTAATACATTAAAGGAAAAACGAGCCAATTATCGTATTGATATCGGCAAAGGCATCTGCCATCGGCGATATCTCTGTCTATCGTCGATACACGATACTATCGTCTATCGGCACAACCCTAACCCACATATGTTGTTTACATTTATGCTGGAGTTTTTAATTAATTGTGCCATTCAGTATTTTATGAGAAAAGCCATATTTTTACTGGCCATATGTTTGGTCATTCCTTCGCTGCTTGTTAGCTGATCAGTTCAAGCATTTGAATTCTATATTCTGTAACAATTTAGTCTGTTCCATGTTTTGTGACGGTAAAGTCTTGAAAACCTAAAAAAAAAAGATCTAATGGTACTTTGTCCTAAATGGTTCTAAATGCATTTAATTTTATATTTGTTTTTCTCCTCTCTACAGGGTAAACCGTATGCGTTTGACAGAGTTTTCCAGTCCAACACGTCTCAGGAGCAAGTGTACACGGCCTGCGCTCAACAAATCGTCAAAGGTAAAAGCAACATGTCTCATGATAGACCTCCGAATCAAAGCAAAAAGACAGAACATGCAATGAGGCTTAATCATGAATGTGTTCCCACAGATGTGCTTGGTGGATATAACGGAACCATTTTCGCCTATGGTCAGACGTCATCAGGCAAAACGCACACAATGGAGGTGAGCGAGAAATGTTGAAATATCTCAGCTGCAGTGAAAAGTCAAGAATTATGTGCAAAATCACTTTCACATACTCGCATATGATTATTTTTTCCAAATTTTATCTGTGGATGATCTTTTAGGTTCATGGCCAAATGCACCTTATGTTTAGGGTTGTTTGATAGCAGTGAAGTGACTTTATTCATAATCAGGTTCAGTTTATTTATATCATGACACTTTATACTATACAAATAACTTCAGAGCTGCTTTACAGTGAAAATCAGTGTAAGTGAAAACCTTCAACCTGTTTGAGGCTTAAAGTGTTCAGTATATAATATACCATTAAAAAAAGGTCAGTACAATTTTTTATACTTGTATTCAGCACGGATTGATTAAAAATGACAGTATGTAATGTTACAAAAGTTTTCTATTTTAAATAAATTCTGTTCTTCAAACTTTCTGTTTATCAAAGCATTTAGAAATTAGAATAATTTCTGAAGGTGCATGTGACACTAAAGGGCAAGGCTGGAGTAATTATGCCATTAAAAAAAAAACAATTGAAAACAGATCTTTTAAATAGCCATAATATTTCACAATTGTTCTGTTTTTGACTATTTTTGATCAAATAAATGCAGCTTTGGTGAAAGATTCTTCTTTCAAAAACATAAGAAAAACCTTGCTGACCCCAAACTTTCGAACTGTATTATATAACTGAACAAAATAGTGGCGCAAACAGGCTGTTTTAGGCAAGTAGTGTTGTGAAGAATTGCTTGTTTTATTCCACTTTTATGACTGAGGTTTTGTGGTTGTTCTCTAGGGAAATCTTCATGACACAGATGCAATGGGAATTATTCCCAGAATAGTACAAGACATCTTTAACTACATTTACTCTATGGATGAAAATCTGGAGTTTCACATTAAAGTAAGTTATTGCATTTACACATTCTTTCATTTTTATGCTTTCTTCTCATTCATTGGAACCTTGTTGCATCATTTCAAGTTGGATCCGTTCTCTTGATGGTATGGTTTAACTTTGACAGGTGTCATATTTTGAGATATACTTGGATAAGATTCGGGACCTATTGGATGGTGAGTGTGGAAGTGGTTCTAAGCCTCACATCTACCAACCAATTGATCTAAACATAACATAATTAGAAATCATTTTAAGATTATCTCAAATTCAAAGGTAAAATTATAATGCTCTTTTCATTGTGCCATAATATCTTTCTTTCTCTCTCTCTTTGTCTTGTAGTTTCAAAGACTAATTTATCTGTACATGAAGACAAAAACAGGGTTCCTTATGTCAAGGTGAGTTCCTGAAACCTGGCACCAGTGTCCCATTAAAATCTTAACGCAAAGTGGTAAATGCCACTGATCTTTAGAGAATATAAGTTATAATTGTCTTCCTGGTTTTAGGGTTGCACTGAGCGATTTGTTTGCAGTCCAGATGAAGTGATGGACACTATTGATGAGGGCAAATCTAACAGACATGTAGCTGTGACAAGTATGAATACACAGACACAAAACAAAGAATAAATTCAATAAAGAGAATAAAATACAATTATCCAGACAATGTAAGGTGTGATTTATAGTTGTAATAATGTCTATGTGTGTGTCTTAGACATGAATGAGCACAGCTCCAGGAGTCACAGTATCTTCCAGATCAATGTGAAGCAGGAGAACACTCAGACAGAACAGAAGCTCAGTGGGAAACTCTACCTGGTCGACTTGGCTGGCAGCGAGAAGGTGGGTGTGTGTTAAACTTTAGTCTTGTAGTTCAGTAAAGCATGAGCAGAGTGTGTTGAACTCTTGCATTCTCTCACAGGTCAGTAAAACAGGAGCTGAAGGCGCAGTACTGGATGAAGCCAAAAACATCAACAAGTCTCTGTCATCCCTGGGCAACGTGATATCAGCCTTAGCCGAGGGCTCGGTGAGTCACATACTCACGCAGACATGCTCACAGGCTTTTAGATGAGTTCTGTACACTCTTTGTTTCTAGTGTTTGGCTCCTAGAGCAGTGAGGATAGCTTGTATGAGTTCAGAGATTCACTTCAGCTTTGTCCAATTCAGTTTTCTGTTCTTTATCAGTATGACCAATAATGCTACTTGCGTAAAACCAATGAAAGGACGACTTAAAATAAAATATGAAGTAATTCAAAATAATGTCATTAATTTTAGCTTGGGTGTGGTATAGTTCTCACATTGCTCCGTAGGAATTGTCCCTATTACTGTAAGTCGCTTTAGATAAAAATCATCTTTAAAATTATCACTAATTGATTTGATCAAATACAATACAGAATTAAAGAACAAGTAAAAAATAAAGTATGATACTGACAGTGAAGATTTGGTGGGAAGTAGACCAGACCAGACTGGAAACATAGTGTTCTTCACATGATGGGCAGCACAGCTGTACTGTGCTGTTAGTACACAGCAGTCCTTGTGTTCTCTTCATAGGCTGGACAGTTTAAAGCTGTCATTCTCAGGACCAGCTGAGCGAGCAAACTCTTTTCTGTGCTGCAAGGCCTTATTTTAGTCTGAGCTGTATTGGAGAAGCTAAATTGAAGCTGGGATAGTCACTGTCAGTTTATGCAATTATTTTTGTCATTGATGTCACAATTATAACATGTCATACACACATTGCTTGTCGTCTTTAACGACGTGCGTGATGTCATCGAGAACAGAACAAGCGACTGACTTCTAGAAACAAGAGTGTAACCAAACAATGGCTACCGAATCGGCTGTCTTGCTAGCTTAATACTTATTCTAGTACTCACCGTGGTGTTAAAGCACCTCCACTATCATTTGCCAGCATTTATCTTTTTTTCACTCTGTTGTGGTAGTCCCTCGAGGAAACATCATAAAGGCAGGAGTATTGTTGCCATAGCTCCACGAACCTTTCCTTTATTGCATAATTCCAATTAGCAGCACCAATACCATCACCTCTTTCGTTTTGCTGTGTACAGAAGAGCTTCTGTGCTCCTATTGGTCAACGCCACAGATGTGACACATGCTACTCTTTCTGTCGGGACATCGTGAAGCACCACAGATGCTGCATCTGTTGCCGTCCACTATGACATACTATACAAATTAAAACGATCGATTCTTTCATCCTGATGCCCATCATTTGCAAATCATTACGACACTCTAGGTCAAACAGATCGGGCCAATATCGGGCTAATATCATGTTGTCTGAACCCGGCATAACCAAAACTTGCATGCTACATTGAAGCTACTTAGAGGGCAATGCATTTGACCTGTAATGAACAAATTAAATTAAAAACAGAACATATTATTATCATAGACAAAATCTGATATCAATTCAGGTGTCAGAATCAATCTGGAACATACATTTACATTTCAATACATGCTATTATAGATATTATAATATTAAACATTTGAATTAATGTAAGTTGATCAAAAATTTTGAACATTTTCTTTACATCAATAAAGAGCGCAATTTTGCAAATTGTCTTCTGGGAATGCCTTTGAGTAAAGACAGTTGTAGTCCTGAAACTTAATCACACATTTAAATCTGTTTTATTAATGTCTGTTGATCTAATTCTATCCGTAATCTCTCTTTGTTTCTTTCTCAGGCGTACGTTCCTTACAGAGATAGTAAAATGACAAGGATCTTGCAGGATTCTCTGGGTGGGAACTGCAGGACCACCATTGTCATCTGCTGTTCTCCTTCCTCGTACAATGAGGCTGAGACCAAATCCACTCTTATGTTTGGACAGAGGTGAGGAGATGCATTCATATTTGTCCAACTTTATCACTTAGTCTTTTCTCTCCATTCATAATAAAGGTGTCACTGTTATTGGTGTCATTTATGCAAGAATAATTACAAGCTCTATGTATTTATGCAAACAATGGTGTGAGGAGAAAAACACCAGAGCTCTACAGCTGTGATTGTGTTTGTGTGTTTGCAGAGCCAAGACCATTAAGAACACAGTGAGTGTGAATGTGGAGCTGACAGCAGAGCAATGGAAGAAGAAATATGAGAGGGAGAAAGAACGAAACAAGAGCCTGCGAAACACCATCACATGGCTGGAGAATGAACTTAACCGCTGGAGAAACGGTCAGATGGCCATTTGTTTTTATATTTATTTATTTTTATATTACATTTGTGAAACAGTTATTGTTATTGAATTCTTTTTTTAACACTTGTTTATTATGCATTGACATCCAGTCTAAAACCACTTGTGAAATGCTTCTATTTTGCATTTTTGAATCTTAAATAATTTGTATGATTCATTGTACATAACTTTTATAAAAAAAAAAAATTAACTGTCCTGAAATATTATATTTAGGTTTGAACTTTTGAAAGTGCACCTCTGCAGTACCTCAAGGTCCTCTCTTTGTGTCCTCCAGGTGAAACAGTACCTGCAGAGGAGCAGTACGATAAGGAGAAGGCTAATGCTGAAGTGTTGGCGCTGGATAACACTATTAATAATGATAAATTTGCATCCACACCAAGCATGCCGCCTGTGCCAGGAATGCTTGGGGCCCGACTCACCGATTCTGAGAAGGAGAAATGTGAGGTTGAACTCACCAAACTGTACGAGCAACTTGACGACAAGGTGCAGACATGCATGTAACATAAAAATGAAGCAGATTTCTGTCATCTATCTAATGATTCTGGGTGCTTTCACACTTTCGCACCCAGATGCGATTTGACATCAGGTTTCAGTTTGCTTGGATGATGTGAACGCTGTTTTCCAAACTTGGGTTGCGCACACGAACTGAGCCCAAGTCCGCATTAAAGGCTGGTCTGGGGTGTACAGTTCATGTGAACTCCAGTGCGGTTCGCTGCTGATATGAACGCTATCGTACTAAATTACTAAGTGAACCGCTTGTGTTTTTGCATGTTTTCAGTTCACACTCACTTTCCTGATAAGTGCACTGCAAGCAGAGATAATGTATTCCCTTGTTCTTTAGAACGTTTGCAGTACATTCGTGGCAGATAGACGCAAGTGCCATTATGTGCTGACACTTTTGAAACAAAATCAGAGGTTCATAAAAACCAAAATATAAAAGTGATGTGAGCAACGCCATCCATTTTGCTGCCTTCTCCTGTGTTGTAGTAGCCCTGCAGGGTAGCAATCGAACTCTGGCTCGGATCAGGCAATCGAACCTAGTGTTAAAGCACCCTGAATCTACAAAAATTCCACAGAAGGACCACAGGCATTATACATAATTAATATTGTTAAACCATGGTCAGTTTTCATAAAGATGATGTTAGACTTTCATTATCACAAACATATTCAACTTGAATGAGAGCTTGTTTTTTTCTCATCTCTCTCCAGGATGAAGAGATTAATCAGCAGTCTCAGTTGGTGGAGAAGCTTAAGCAGCAGATGTTGGACCAAGAGGAGGTTAGTGAGCTCTCATGTGCACATATGTAAATTAATATTAGTAGGTAAACACTGTATATTCATGCTCACAAATGTTTTTGTTTGTGTTGCAGCTGCTAGCCTCATCACGGCGAGACCATGATAACCTGCAGGCGGAGCTGAATCGTCTGCAGATGGAGAACGATGCGTCTAAAGAGGAGGTGAAGGAGGTACTGCAGGCCCTGGAGGAGCTTGCCGTCAACTATGATCAGAAGAGTCAGGAGGTGGAGGACAAAACCAAGGAGTTTGAAGCACTCAGTGAGGAACTTAGTCAGAAATCTGTAAGTGTCAGAAGGGCTAATTAATATATCAGTCTTTTGCTTACGGTCGGCCTGCTGTGTGAAGAATGACATTAAACTTGACTTTAAAACGCTCTCTGTTTCAGAGCACCCTGGCATCTATAGACTCAGAACTACAGAAACTGAAGGAAATGGCAAATCACCAGAAGAAGAGGGTAACTGAGATGATGTCGTCACTACTCAAAGATTTGACTGAGATTGGCATTGCTGTGGGCAACAATGACATCAAGGTGAATGACAGGTTTTTTTAAAGTTTTTTTTAAGGTGAAGTGTGTAAGTTCTGCCAAAGTAGAATCGCCAAACTAAATTTTTAAACACTCCCTTATTTACTATTGGTCAGATAGACCGGCCCCCAAACCACCAATGTTTGAACCAATGTTGCTGTGTTTTTGATGCTTAAACAGAAATTATATAAAGTGCCTCTATTATACGTTTACAAGGTCAAAAAAACACTTAATTTTCTCATAATAAACATTGCAGCATCACCTCTTTTTTCAGTGTATGAAATGGTTCAGTAAAGGATTCAGTCTCTCTAAACCCCTCCTTTCTGCGAGACAACTCTGCTCTGATTGGTCAGATGGCCCAGTCTGTTATGACTGGTCTACTGCTTACAGCACGTGTCAGAAACTAAACTCCCATTACCATAAATTAATTTCCGCTTTTTACCATATCTATCCGAGTCCTCATCCTTTGGAAGTGCATGCAAAGTGCTTTTTACTTTCACAGCACAGAAAGCACTTCTTGAGATGTCGAAAACATGAACCAAACTTTGACCTGCCCTCAAACTGTACTTGTAGCTGAGGCCTGGAAGCCTCAAGTACAGTTTGAGGGCAGGTCAAATTTGATCATGTTCACGGGCACCTAATGTAGACCAAAGGCTGGCATTATGCAAATTGGGGAGACAATAACTTCATTTATTGTGCATTTTGATCTCTGAAACTTTGCAGGCTTTTACATTCACAAACAGCTGTATTACACACTACATGAAAGGTAATATCTGAAAAAGCAGAATAGGGGCAATTTAATAGCATCACAGTATTTATACTGTTGTTATAACCAAGTGTCTGTATTTATAAAGTGTCTATTCAAATATGATTCCATCTTTATTGATTTTAACAAAGACTTATACACCACCTTTTAATAGCTTATTATTTAGTAGCTTTAACTATAATTAGTTGATTTTTGGACTAAACTTGACTTTAAACAAAGCATAACAATATTGAGTAATCTCTCTGTCTTTGCAGCAGCATGAAGGCAGTGGTCTTATAGATGAAGAATTCACTGTAGCCAGACTCTATATCAGTAAGATGAAGTCAGAAGTCAAATCGATGGTCAAACGTTGCAAGCAGTTGGAAAACACACAGTCTGAGAGCAACAAGAAGGTGGATGAATCTGAGAAGGAGCTTGCGGCATGCCAGTTACGCATCTCACAGGTACGGTTTCACACTCTTCTGCTGGATACTGCCTCCTAAAACACTTTTTTCATACATGGCAAACTTTTGTACTATAATCTACTAAACAATAAAGTTATGAATAAAGTAACAAGTACTTTATATTAACAAATAGATGTTTGTTTTGCAGCATGAGGCGAAAATTAAATCTCTGAGTGAGTATCTGCAGAACGTAGAGCATAAGAAGAGACAGTTGGAAGAGGACGTGGATTCCCTTAATGAGGAGCTGGTCAAAATCAACGCACAGGGTACACAGACTCATAAAGATAAATATTATGCATCTACATGTACTTTTTCTAAACGGACTGTAATTTTATTAGCTTTTAATATTTTGTGTTTGTGGCCACAGAGAAAGTTCATGCAATGGAGAAGGAGAGTGAGATTCAGAGTGCCAATGAGGTGAAGGTAAGAAATGTGTATACACACATTCAAATGAGTTTGTTCAGTTTGGATGTTAATTTTAATTTTAATGCGAGTGTTTGTGTTTAGGATGCTGTTGAGAAGCAGATCCAGAGTCACAGGGAGGCCCATCAGAAACAGATCAGCAGCCTGAGAGACGAGCTGGAAACCAAAGAGAAACTTATCACTGATCTTCAAGAGTACGATACACATTTCAGTCAAAATAAAGCAATATCAGTCGGAAATTAAACTTTTAAAGTGCATGTTAATATACTGAATGATTTTAAGATGAATGACTAATCTATAGCTTCACATCAAAGTTAATAGTTGATTTACAGCACTCATAATAATACAGCAGTAGCTAATAAATTATCTCACTCTCTCTCTCTCTCTCTAGTCTGAATCAGAAGATCATGCTGGAGCAGGAGCGTTTGAGGGTGGAACATGAGAAACTCAAATCCAATGACCAGGAGAAGAGCCGCAAACTACATGAGCTCACGTATGTAAAGCACAGTCCTGTTCACCTTCCTCATTGTAGAAGTTGAGCTGATAAAACCTTGTTTATGAGCGAAATCTCCTTTGTTTCTGTTGTACATCTGAAGAGTTGTGCCGGAATATTGCACAAAGCATTAATACACCTGCATTGTGTATTTATATGAAATGTATATTAAATTAGAGTTGTCAATGGATTGCTTGTCTTTAGTGATGTGCTGTTTTAATGGTTTTGTGTGTGCATTACAGTATGATGCAGGACCGCAGGGAACAGGCCAAACAGGATCTAAAAGGCTTGGAGGAGACTGTGGTGAGTGCAATTCCTCATTTCAGCGCTAGAGGGAGACAACAGATGACAGTTGTATTTACATCATGTAGCGTGTACATTTTAATATTGCTATTTTCTATCTATTTAAGGCCAAGGAGCTGCAGACTTTGCACAACCTCAGGAAATTGTTTGTTCAGGATCTGGCTACTCGTGTTAAAAAGGTGGGAGTGGATCTGTCTTATATCATTCTTTTAATTTTCATGTCTACTGTGTCTGTTATTTTTTTTAAAGTGAACTTAATTCTGCCATTTAGGTCAATGTAAATCCATATATTGAGTTTCTTACTAAGCAGTGGACTTGGTCTTTGTTTACTTGAAAGGTTTTTGTTTTTTGTGTGTGTGTGTAGAGTGCAGAGATGGACTCTGATGAAACTGGCGGCAGTGCTGCTCAGAAGCAGAAGATCTCTTTCCTGGAGAACAATCTAGAACAACTCACCAAGGTTCACAAACAGGTAAATCCAAACCAGAAAGGTCCCCTTAATGATTCACACATGTTAGCAAATGTTTTTACCAGTTCAAAATCAAAATGTATAAACTCTTACTTAAATATTTTCCTTTTATAGTCAATTATGCTTTCAAAACAACAATATTTTTGACATATTACATAGTTTACTAAATGAAAAAGAAGAATAAATCAGGTAATTTAAAGAATGTTGTCTGTCTTTATTCTTTAGCTGGTGCGTGATAATGCTGACCTGCGCTGTGAGCTTCCTAAACTGGAGAAGCGTCTGCGGGCAACAGCGGAGCGTGTGAAGGCTCTGGAGTCGGCGCTCAAAGAGGCCAAAGAGAACGCAGCCCGCGACCGCAAACGCTACCAGCTGGAGGTGGACCGCATCAAAGAGGCCGTGAGAGCCAAAAACATGGCCCGCAGAGGACACTCCGCACAGATAGGTGACTGCACAATTCTCCTTGATAATAAAAATAACGTCTGGTGTCTGTAATTTGGCGATTATAAAAATGAAAAAGTTGATTTTAGTGACCGTGATCTTTTCCTTCACGATTTGCCTCTATTCTCTGGTTGTAGCTAAACCCATCAGGCCTGGACAGCAACCTGTAGCTTCTCCTACACACCCCAATGTGCTGCGTGGAGGCGGTGGCGTCGGCGTCCTCAACCAGAACAGCCAACCTATGCCCATCAGAGGAGGAGGCGCTAAACAAGAGAAGAGGTTCGTAAGAGAGAATCTGGGGCTTTTGTTTGTAGGAAGACCATAATGCCGGCACATTTGCTGTCATTTTATTTTAAGCTTTTCTCACAGGCAGGTTTTTGGAGCATATTTTGACAATTTAATTCACATAACAATAATAATGTCTAACAATAATTACAATTAATAAATGTAACAATAGATTATTTATTTTATTAATGTAATAATAATAATAATAATAAATTGAATTAATAATGATAATTATAAAATAACCAATCAATTTATCAAATTTATCTTTTTTTTTTGTATCTGTATAGCCAGACTTCGCTGTAGTTTTGTAAACTGTATGCAGTGAGGTCATTATCCTGCCTCAGCCAGTGATATTAATGGTTCCTGGTTCAAGACCAGCAGGTTTAATGGGCTGGTTAGTAGCCAAATACTCCAGATAATGGTTATATATATTTTTTTATTTTTTAAAGCCAATGTCGATTCTCGTTTTATTACGAGCTCTGTTGCATTCTATTTTTGCCAGCAGACTCTCCTTAGTTTCTCTTTTTTTTTTTTTTAACGGGTGATTCCCTTGTGGTTTGAATTTAGCGCGCTTCATGTTAATCTTTCTCACTCGTTGTGGCAACTTACCGATGACACTCCCACACCATATACAAGTCAAAGGAGCCAGAGCAAATGTTCTCTATTTACGGATATGACAAGAGATAGACGGGCGAGTGACTGAAAACCGTCCCGTCAGGTCTAAAATATAAACACTTATAATAGGCTTACCATAGGTAATCAGGGTAAAACAAAAACATGTTTTGGAAGAAGGATTGAAGTATTCATTATTTACATTTTTTTCATTTTAACCCTTGTATGGTGTTCGGGTCTGTTGGACCCGTTTTCATTTTTTATCAAAAGAAAAATTATACAATTAATTATTTTTTCAAACTGAGACTCATTGGCCTTGGCTCATTTTCTGTGAGGAATATATATCAGAACACATTTTCAATGAAAACACACTGTACACCCCCCCTACACATTTATATTACACACAGGATGTTCGGGTCCACTGGACCCGGGGCTAATAAAAGTGTGGAAATTGTACGTCCTGTGTACCTTTACTCTGTCCTCCTCCTGTCAGGGCCTGCTGTTAGTGTGTATGTTCTTGTATATGGTTTATGAGGACACAAATGTGTATAATGACATGGGTATTACAACATAAACATGGTTTATGACAACATCTGTCAAAACACTGTCATATGTCAATATGACGTCCAAGTTGGGTCATGGTTGGACGTCCAAATAGTGGACCTAGTTTGGACGTCGAATAGATGTCCAGAATTGGTCATGGACCGACGGACCCAATATAGACATGATCTGCACGTCTATCCGACGTCCAATGTTTAGTGGGTAGTTCCATATAAGTTCATGGATAATTTGTTGTTTTGTCGTTAGTGAAAATCAATATTGACCTTGTATTTGAAAAAGGATCCTCATACTGTATAAAAACAATACTAATTCAGACTAAGTTCATTCGCATTCGGAGATTGACTATTTTTGAAACGGTGCGAACTGCGCTCTCCATGATGACGAGGAAGTATCAGCAAATAACTTATTGATTTCTAGCCCTTTGGTACCGAAATTGGTACCGAGAACCGTGGATTTTCACTGGTATTGGTACCGAATACTGACATTTTGGTACCGTGACAACACTATTAAACAATAAATGAAAGTAGCCTACAGTGGGCATAAAAATCCCTTGGTTTGTTTAGCACAACTTTATTGGATCCTGCTTTCTCACTGCCTTCTTTTCTTGTCTTTTTAGCTGAAGACGAGTTTTTTTCCCTCACTACCGAAGCTGCGAGAATGCAAGAAGTCTTCATGGAAATGTCATTCCATTAACATAATCCCTCCTGCTGGTGCACATGGGAGGACGTCCCAATCGAAATATTCAAGGCTGTACAGTTCCACTTCCCATCTGTTTTGTTTTTTTCCCTCCAAAGCAAATTATTTTATGAATATTGCACTCACACGTGCACCAAACACGATATAACAAGGAAATCAAGAAATAAGCATAAGCAAAGTGAACAATTGACCACGGCCCAGAAGCCTGTGCTATCAGCTGTAATGTGTCCAAACACCTGCGGTCCTCCTCAGCTGCTCTCTGCACACCTGTAACCTGTGTTAAAACTACTGCCTGGTAACTGTGCAAAAGATCTCGCTCCTGGCTTCACTTTATACGGGTCAGCGTCTAGACTGCATCAAGCTTGAATAGAAAAATACCTGAATAGAGAATATGCAAGCGTGCTCATCAGCAGATCGCCCGTTTTACTACAAACTCAGATATTCCTGTGTGAAAGTACTCTGAACAGGTGCAGATCTGAAACCCCATGGTTTTTACTTTCTGTAGTAACTAATGGTTGTAAAGGGGAAGGTGGAGAGGATTGTAGACATGAGGAACCAGGCCTTACACAACAGGCTAATGCTGTGTCTCAATTTAAACATGCGGTTGCAAAGGCAAATGCTTTTTTTTAACAAAAACAAATGAAGGTTGTCCTGTCCTGCTTTTCGCACATATCATGCCTTGCATATCATAATTCTTATTTGAAGAGTTATTGTCTATATTTAAGATTATTCTATTATTCATACTTTTCTGCCTGTATCCTCAATACATAACTATGTATTTAAATGTTTTGGATTTGTATGTTGTGGTCAGTTTACATCTGTAGTCCTCACGTGACATCATTGCTTGCTTGCTCTGCCACTGTTACTGATCAACCAATCAGTTTAGCAGAATGATGGTATGGGCTTGTGTTTCAAACCTTAACTTGTATCTCCAAGAGGACATTGCAGAAAAGTGTTGCTTATTTTTTTAACTCTCTTTAAGAAGAGATTCAAGGAATGTGGATCATTATTATTGAAGCTAGCCTTAAATGATTTTATTTAGACTGTACACTCCTGATATTGTTGAAAGAAAGCTTATGAATTGCGAATTACAGGACATGACAACCTTCAGTGTCATTATTGCTTTCTGGGTGTTTTTATACCTTTAATCGACATCACAAGGACCATTAAGAGCGCAGTTGTGTTATTAGCCCTAAATTCTTCCCTTTTCAGTGCATGAAGGATAATTAATTGATGTTCATGGGGAATGCCACACATTTAATGAAAACTTCAAATAAATAGCTAATTTTTTTATTACTGTGTAATAGTAACTCCATGACTGATTGACAGAGAGTTCCACCAATGGACAAAGCCACTGGATCATTCCAACAGTACAAGGTGTTATTGGAAGATTCTGGTTGAAGGGAAAGAGTGAGAGGGGATGAAATTACTGATGACACTTTTTTTTCTGGATGGACTGCATGATGTATGTGTGATTAAATCTATATTCTGAAACATGAAGTTCCTTTCTCCTTTTTTTGTTACCTGTGATTTGATGTGTAGTTAAGTTATGAAAAATGTATCACACATGTAAATGACAATGAAAATCTTGTTTCTTGCCAGTCAGTCAGATTTTCTTTTTACCAACTATTTTATCCTGTTGCTTCATATAAAAGCAGCTCACTATAAAATGAAACAAATGCACTTAGCATTAAAAAATTTTTTTTTTAAATCACATTTGAGTGCTCAGTTAAAACTTGAATTTTGTGTTGCATAGATAGTTTCATTGTCACTTTCCCTGGTAGTGTACGTCTTTTTGATTGTGAGTTTCTTGTGTGAACCCAGTTTGGGCTACCCCAAAATGTAAAAATAGTAGGGGGAAAAGGATAATACAAAAAAGATTGTGTTGCTCTATTTCCTTTTCGGAGCATGACAGTATAAATATAGTTTTGACACAAAATCACTTGGATCTGGAGAGACTGGGTGAGTAAATTGTGTCTCCTGAGTTTTAATTTTTGGATGAACTATCCCTTTAAGTTGAACACCTGCTGTACTAGCATGTGTCCACTGGAGGCTCCTGTCCTGCGCTGCATTACCGTGGCATTGGTGGCAAAGAATGGCGAAGATCGTGCATTTTATGTAAGCAGTATTATTCTATGGGAAATATTTATATGGTAGCAATACCAGGCGTCGTAAGGCTACACAGCTTGTTTTTGGTTTCATTGAAGTTGTTGCGTGCCTGTGGTTCTGTTCTATTTATAACGCTGCTGCAGAGTAAAGCTGCTTGTGTTAGTCTCTAACAGAAACACACCGAAGCCGATAGAAAGACTTGAGTGGAAGGGCTATCACAGTCCTCGAAGCCCTGAGGTAAACTATATGTTTTTCCATGGTTAAAATGATCTGCTGTCACTTATGCACATCAATGCAGGCTATTTGTTGCTCGCTACAGTAGCAGTCTGTTGGATAGTTAATATGATTTTACTGTACTGACAGCAGTGTCCTTCAATGTGGCAGGCTAAAGTGTATATTTCAAGGTTTTTCCTATCTTTTAATGCTAAGGAGCTCCAAATATGATGATCCCCTTGTGAGGGACCACCTTCCTACAATATAAAAAGACAGCTATGTATTTTATAAAAACCCATTTATATGTGAATGTAAACAAAATGATTATGTTCAACATATTTTGTTAATGTCTTGAATGTGCATGTTAACTTTCTTAAAAATCTTCTTTTTTTTCTACAATATCTTTACTTTCTCTTTTAATTTCCATGGATCCTCCAGCACCCCTCGTGGCTCCCTGGGGTCCTGGGACATTTAAAACTTTTAAAGCTTCACTTTTCAAAATCTTTATATTGCATGCATTTGTATGAGCTCATATTTATTTATAGATATGGAATATTGAATGAAAAATTTACTTTTCTTTTTATATTATTGCAAAAAAAGTTACTACGATTAACATTTGTGAAAAATCTGTGAAGTATTTTAAATCATATCATTGCTCGAGTGTTGAATAATAACAATGGTTTGTATGAGAAATATATATGTATTTCAGATTAGTTTTAGAAATATGTAATATTTATATACATTATAAAATATTTCATAAGAGACATGCAAATATATTATTTAATATATAATATTTTGTTTCCCTTTTTATGCATTATTTATCCCTTACAGTCCCAGTGATGATCTCTCAGATCACTCCCACACTGTACCTGAGTGGAGTGCAGGCCCTGAATCAGTCAGCGCTGGACCACAGAGAGGTCACTTTGCTGGTGAACGCCTGCGCTGAATATCCCTGCCCCGAGTATGAGGGGGTGAAATGCATGTGCGTGCCGGTGGAGGACCGTCCTCACGCCCCTCTGGACCAGTACTTTGACAGCGTGGCTGAGCGGATCCAGCAGAACCACACTGGAAGCTCGCTGGTGTTCTGCTCGGCCGGTAGAAGCAGGTCTCCGTCTCTCATCATGGCGTATCTCATGAGGTTTGAGGGAGTCACACTGCTTCAGGCTCATCAGCGGGTTGTGGCTGCACGGCCCTTCATCCGCCCAAACGCGGGGTTCTGGAGGAAACTGCTTCAGTATGAGAGGAAACTGACCCACTGCAACAGCATCAGGATGGTGGCCACCTCGCAGGGCGTCCTACCTGAGGCCATCCAGCTCACACAGGACTCGTCGTACTGCCTTCATCTATAATTCAGGAGAACGTTTTGAACTGGATTTATTTATATGGTGTGTCTGTGTTTAAAACTCTTGATCATGTTTATAACGAATCAAAAGATCATGTATTTTTTAATAACATTTTTGAACATGGTATTATATGTTTCATGGTAATACCATGGTATTCCTTGAAGTACCATCATTTACCATTTATTAATATGGCAATCAATCAGTACCATCTGATACTATAACTGTACAATGGTAAGCACAAAAAAAAAAATGAAGTGGTCATATTTGTGGCTTTCTTATTTTCTGTGCAGATTAGAAGCAGAGCCTCACCGCAGTTACTAAGACTGACTATAATAAAAATGGAGTTAATTTTAACCCTGTAAAGCCTGACATTTGTTTTAATTGAAGAGTTTATTGAACTTTTAGACAGAATATAAAATAAAATCTAAAACAATTTTGCAAATGTGTTTTACGTTTTGTATCATAGATACATCAGGCTTTTATGGCCTATCATAGTGAGAATATGGACAGTAGCCTATAACAGTATCACAGCATATAAATATCAGTTGTCAATTTATATCTCATAATAATATGTCAAAATAAGATGACGTTTAAATCCTTAGTTGTATGATCAAAGCTCTGTAGTTTTAATTATGTATTATATAATTCAATGCAATACTACGATAATCGAGTCTGTTTTAACATTTGATATTTACATTTTAACACGAAAAAACGTATGTACCCACATAGCAACATTGTGCCGGCCCAGATCTGGCCCACATCTGGCACTTGTGGAATGCGGATCTGGCCCACATGCAGCAGAGAATGACGGCCCTTGGGTGGCCCACTCCTGTTTGCCAGATCTGGGCCACAAGCAGGCCATAGCAATGCCACATGTCAGCCAAGGGCAAAGAAATAAACCAGAACTAGACCTTATCTGAGCCACAAAGTCTGTGAATATTAAATATGGAGTCATCTCAGCCTTAATAAGCCTGTTAACAAGCAGAATCACTGAAGGAAAGAAGAGAACAGAAAAAGAGACGAGCAGAAACACAAGAACTACAACTGACTTCAGACACAGCCTTAGATGAAATCCACTGAAGATAAAAGAAGACATTAAATCTGTGAAGATCTCAGCAGAGGAGGATTAAACAACTCCACAAACAGCATCAGCTTCACTTATTACTAACCAGACTGACTTTATTTCTGTCAGACGTCTACAAAAGTTTTATTGAGAATTAACAGAGGTTTAACTCTAATGTGTTTCATTTGAAGTCACCATAACAGTGGTTAGTGCTTCCATTAGTTGGGCTCTTAACTCTTGTTATATCTATTGTCTTTTTTTGGCTGCTATGGCAGTGTGTTTGTTAAACACATTTGCAGCAGCAAAGAATATTTTTTTTAAATCACTTCAAAAAGACCTGTACCACAACCTGAACGTGTACATTTTTAGAATTGCACTAAAATGCCTTTTACTCCAACTATGACTTGGAGGACAAAAAGAATGTAGTAGATTATGTGCGAGTGCAACAGGCTTTTCAGCGAAGATTTGATTATTTTGATCGATTAGAGGCCTTAAAAATTAGTTTATCAAATACGATACAGATTTAGAGTTAATATTATAAGGTAATAAAATTATTAAAACTAAATTCAGTATTTCATGTCTATTTATTTTGCTAGTTAATACATAAATAGTAATAAGAATGATATTGTGAACGCTGTCCAGGGCTGTGTTTCTCTAAAGCATCGTGAGCTAAGTTGATCGTAGAGATGATGGCGAATTCTGGCAATGGTTCTTCAGTGTACGGGGCAAAATATGATGGGCGGGGCTAATAACTCAGACCGGTGAGGTCATGTAACGTTGTGCGTTTTTCGGATATAAAAAGCAGACCGTGACGATAATAAAGTGACTTAAAATGTAACAATTCCGTTCAGGTTGCTTCAAAACGCGTCCCTGAAAAGCCAGGTGAGATTCTCTGTGATTTCGTCGTCGTTTTGTGTAGCCTACGTTTCAAGTGGGTACAGTTCAAAGACCTTCTGTATATGTACAGTTTTGTTTTGTGACTGTATGTTATGTGAAGTTACTTCAATTCTAAAAAAGTGCGTCAAAGTAATTTTTCCACATGCCACTTCCTTTACGGCATAAGGTAATCTTTAACCATGTGTCACAGCTGTCTCCAACAATTGTTGACATTCCGACTAGGTGCATTAGCTTTACCTTTACCTTTGTTTTATTTCCTTGAGGAAAACGTATGAGACACCATGGACCAAGACTCAGAGCGTAAGTATCCTACTATTGCATGGTAAAAGAAGAGAAAGTCATATGCAAAATATTGTCTTCCTTAGACTGATTAAAAGTGAAGTGGTCAAAATAAGTATTTTCTACACTTAAAAATGTTTGAATGTATTTATTCATTTTTGCTGATGCTACTTTAATGTTTTATTTTTTACTTCTGTGGTTCTCAATCAGGGGACAGAATGACTTAAAATTATATATTATTATTAATAATATAATTAATATAACTGTCACAAACTGTCAGTTTAGTTTTCATTTTCATGGACTTTTAGTTTGATTGTCATTATTTCCTGTTGTCTTTGTTCATGTTTTGTGCCACTTGTTTGTTACCATGGATATTCATTTAATCATCACAGCTGTTTGTATTTGAGTTTGTTATCATTTTATACCTAAGTTCCTGTGTTTCCTCAGTTATTGTTTGTGTTATGTGCATGCTGTTATGCCTTGTGGATTATTTGAGTTTGCGTTAATATTAAATACCCTTGCATCGGAACCTTTTAACTCTTCTTCATCTGTGGACTTTTATAGTTGTAACTTGTGACAATAACATTCTTAATACTACCATATATCAGTAATTCATATAAATACTGTAATATAATCATTATTATTTATATATGTTTAATTTATTATTTAATCATATTTAATGTAAATATAAATTATGTAACTTAACTTAATAAAATACAAGCAAAATCAAGATGAATTCCCCCACCCCCTCAAAAAGTATTGTTTTAATTGA
The DNA here is from genome assembly GCF_963993115.1 of Abramis brama. NCBI lineage: Eukaryota > Metazoa > Chordata > Actinopteri > Cypriniformes > Leuciscidae > Abramis > Abramis brama. Next base: position 10,398,631 of record NC_139969.1, read on the forward strand.
AGAACATACAGTTCTTGAAACTTTAGGAACCACAAAATATTGTGGTTAATTAATTTACATCAACACTCCCAGTTTGTGTTAATAATATATTATACTGAAAATTGGAGAGCCTTCAAGTCAAAAAGGTTGAGAACAGCTGATCTGTTTGCAATGGAATTAATGTTTAAGTGTGACTCAAATCAAATGTCCAAATTACTCTTTGATGTTTAAAATATGTATGTTGAATGTCTAAAATGTGCTGTTTTGACTTCCTTTCTTGTGACCAATTATCATTTTATTATCTCTCCACCAGGGGCTAAATTTGTGGATGCCCACTGGGCGACACTTGTCCAGAAAGTAATCATGGTGATGCCGATAGCGGATGAGCTGCGGTCAGCTGGTATGCTGGATTGGGAGCCGTACTGTAAGATCAAAGCAGCAGAAATCAACCAGGAGAAAATGAGAGAGTTTTATGAAGTACTGCACTCTGGAGGAGACAAGGTTAAATCTGCCTTTTATTCTAGTCTGGAAAAGCATGAGCAATATCTGTTTAGAGACTTGGGTAAGAGCACATTTTGGCTATTATACCACATGCATCATCTAGACCTTTGTACTGAGAAATGTTCTGTTAAATGTTACCTGTAAAATACCTTTTATAGGCAGCATTGCTCAAACTGCAGAAGCACTTGTAAATAGCTTAAGTGAGTATTTCATCTTAATTTCCTAACTTCATTTGTTCAATTAAGTTGAATTTGACTTAAATGCTTATGCTTTGGTTGGACACCTCTTTAAATAAAAAAAAAAAATGCAAAGTAAAAGTTGTTTTTGTAAGGATAGTTAAAAAACATGAAAATTCTGTCATTTACTCATCTCTCTATTCCATATAATAGGAATTAATGAGGACTGAGGCTGTAATGCTACAAAATGACAAAAAGCACAAAAAAATTGGTTCGATTGACTTGTCATGAAACCATGCAATAGCTTTTTGTGATAAACAGACAAAGAGACATGCAAAAACCAATGGCGTTTGTGGTCAAATGGAATTGACGCTCTATTTTTGTAGGCCCTACAACCTTAGTAAGCATTTTAAAGCTTCAGAATGGATGATTATGAGTGAATATTGACTTAAATTTTGGTCTGTATCTTTGCCCCATATCTGTATAACTTCAAAACTCTTGGAAAATGATTGCACGGACCATGATGCTTTTTTTGTCATTTTGGGGCTTTACAGCCCCAGTCCCCAATCTCCAGTCACTTTTATTATGGAAAAGAGACAGAAAAAGTAGTTTGAAACCAGATGAGGGTTAGTAAATTGACACAGTTTTCATTTTTGGCTAAAATGCCCTTTTAAATTAAGTTTAAGTATCTGCATTTTATGTTATGCAGCAGTGCTTACAAGCTGATATGTCCATATGTCTAATGAGTTTAACAATGAATTATACACAGAGAAATATAAGAAGTGGATCCAGAAGGAATATGAATATGTGAGTGAGTATAACTCTCTGCCTGGTGAATATGTGCAGTTGTGCGAGCGCTATACACAACCTCTGATCATCACGAGACACAGAGAGAAGAGAGAGCGAGAAGAAGAGATGTGCTCCGTGGGAGAGAGTTTCCAGCAGCTCCTCACCTCCAGGAATAATGCGGACAAGGGCAGTTCGGTCTTGGATGCGCTTTTCAGTGCCGATAATAAAGGAGTCAGTCCTAGTGCTGTCATTCTTCAGGGGAACTCTGGACATGGCAAATCCTTCTCTGCTCAAAAGATCATGCTAGATTGGGCATCAGGAAACCTCAGCAGAGAGGAATTTTATTGTCTTTTTCACTTGAAATGTAAAGAAGTGAACCACATATCTGAAGAGCAGAGTTTGGCAGAGCTTTTGAGCTACAACTCCAATTTAACATCAGACCAGATCTCACAGATCCTGCAGAAGTCACCAGAGAAAGTTCTCATCCTCATTGATGGATTCGATGAGCTCAGGTTTTCATATAGTGACACGTCGAATACGCCAAAACTCAAGCATCTCTCTGAAAAAGCTCCAACCGAGGCTTCTCTGAAGGCCCTTTTGAGGGGCCACATCTTGTCCGAGTCCTTCCTGCTGGTCACCACCAGATCTACTGCTACAAAAATCCTGGGCGGTCTGCTCAAGCACCCTCAGCGCTTCACCGAGATTATTGGCTTCTCCGAGAGGGAGGTGGAGGAGTACTTCCAGAGGTTCTTTCAGGATGATGGACTCTTCAGGAATGCTTTTGACTGTGTGAAGGCAAACGAAACCCTCATCACCGCCTGCTCCATCCCTGTTATCTGCTGGATCATCTGCACGGTTATGCGGGAGAGGGCAAATGCGACAAGCGGACTGGAAACCACCACCTCCATCTACGTTGATTTTGTGTCCACTCTACTGGAGCATCACTGCCAGAGTTTGAGTCAGTCCGTCCCGACCCTGCTGAGGAGTCTGGGTCAGCTGGCAGAGAGAGGGATGCTGGAAAAGCAAGTGGTGTTTGAAGAGAAAAGCGTGCAAGAAATGGTTTCAGGCAGTCCATTCCTGTGCAAGTTCCTCTTTAAGAGAAGAATCCGCCAGGAGACGATGTTCAGTTTCATGCATCTCAGCTTTCAGGAGTTCTTCACCGCTCTGTACTACATCTCACTAAATGAAAGAGAGTTTCTGGATAAACTAACAGAGAGGTTCCACTCTCAAACGCAAAGCTATCTTGCTCTATATTTGGATGAGAAGTTTCCACTGAAGTATGGATGTCCTGAACCTCAGTTCCTGCCTGTGATTCAGTTTCTCTGTGGTCTCTCTAATAAAGAAGTGAGAAGCTCACTCGAAGAGACGCACAATCTGTCTGTCCCTTCCTTTGTACAGGCACAGTTGGAAGAATGGATCCTCCATGTTAGCACACTTGGAGACTACAATTCTTTGCCCTTCATTCTCCACTGTCTCTATGAGCTCCACGAAAAAGAGTTTGTGCAGAAAGCCATGGAAGCTTGGCAAGAGTTAGACATGTCCTGGGATCCACTGAGCAGGACAGACTGCTGGGCGTTGTTGTACTGTCTGGACTGCTGTCCTCACTTCAGAAGCCTGAAGATCAACTTTGCGGCTGAAGAGCTGAAGATGCTTCAGTCTGTATTGTGCAGGACGCCGGAACTAGAGTGAGTGTGCAGATCTAGTGATGAACCAATACAGAACATTTGGGAGATATTGACATCTATCAGTTATTTTTATGTTTTGGAAATTAATATGATTGTTCATTCTATAAATTAATTGTGGTTAGGTTTAAACATGCTAAATGAAACAGAAGCATGAATATCTGATGCTGTATATATTTATGTATACCATATGCTATTTTAATACTATAATAATGAATAAGATATTATTCATTATTTCCAATATGATTTTTGGAAAGATATTTCCAATATGATTTTTAAAATGTATAATACTATTACATTTAATATAAACAATTATATATAATATTATTTAAATATTTGAATTTTTAGTTTTTACTGGAATCTCATTTCTACCTTAGAATGAAAAATTAAAAAGCCAAAGGCTGGAAAACACTACACGACTTTTAAAACACTTGGCATCACACATTGGCTGACTTTGTGAATGGTTACTGAGAAAAAAAAAAGAGCATCATACACCAAACGAATGAGGATCACACACTACCAGACTCAAAAAGTTTGATATCATCTGACTGGATGGATTCATATCTGAAGCTAAAAAATCCCATCAATCACTACATAAACTTCGTGAAACATGTTGACTCTGCCCACAGACATCCACCTTTGCATTACGTGATTTTGAGGGCGGAGCAATGAAGGGAGGGGTGTGTTTGTTTGGGTTGATTTCAAATATCAACAGTGTTTCTAAGAAATCACTTACTGCACCTTTAATTGTGAGAAAGTTAAAAAATGTAAAATTATTAAAAAACTTCAAAACCTTTTTTTTGAGAGATATAAATTATTAGGCCTATATATAGAGAGAGAGATTTTAAGCTGCAATTATGAGTGAAAAAAGTGGCAATTAAAAATGTAATTGTCAGGAAGTCACAAGTTTTAGATATACATTTATGAGAAATACACTTTATTAGCTTTTTTATTTGTTTAGTTTTTGTTTGAGGTGGGCTTCCATAGTTTGTTTGTTTACAAGAAAGAAAGAAAAGAATATTTAAAGAATATTTAAAAATTGCATTGATCAGTGTGTTAAATTATTTTATTGATTTATTCTTTTTAGGTTGACTGTGCAAAACTTTTCAGACACAGATGTCACTAATCTGCTCTCAGCTCTTGGAGAAGGAAAGCAACTGAGAGAACTGAAGTAAAAACCAGTGACTTTTCTGCACAGAACTGCTAATCCTGGTATTGACTGATAAATGTCACATTGTAAGTGATCAGATTATAAATCTCTTTTACAGGCTGAACAGCAGCTGTCTGTCAGATCAAAGTGTGCAGCAGGTTCTTAATGTTCTGCACAAACAGAAGAGTGTGGGTGGACTTCAGTTAGCGGTGAAGAGCATCACAGCTGATACCGCACTCATCCTCACAGACTTCTTGCAGAGCAAAGGGAAATGGGAGGAGATCAGGTATCAGTAACCTCAAGAATTTTCTTTTTTTACATTTGCATACATTAAACTGCACAAGCATTCATAAATGATTGGTCCATCGCCAGTCACACATCTAAAACCCAAATACTTTGCTTTCAAGTTTAGATATTAATGTTGACTTTGTACTCTGATTGGCAGTTTAAGGACCAATGATACAGAGAGTCTCTGCTCGTCTCTCCGGCTCTTCAGCTTTGAAGGAAAGCTTGTGTAAGGATCTCTCCCACACAACCTGGACTCTAAACAATTCCCTTTTGATCTGTTATTATTATTATTTTTGAATCACTAATAAATACAGTTACATGTCATGTTTTTACTGTATGATGTTGTGCAACCTTTTAACTAAGACTTGGACAAATAAACTTGATTATTGATTGAGATATTTGAGGAAATAAATGTGTTTCTTGTTGACAGCTTGAATGTGGTGAGGTGGTGTTCAAGCCCACAGAATGAACCGTCACTGTCGGAAATCATTCTGAAATGTCCACGTTCAGAGGTGTCCAGTATTAATGTCAAGAGCTTCTTACAGGCGTTTCACAGTGTCAACTGTAAAACAGAACAGTATGTTTTCAAAACTACCTTCACCTTGCCTTCATGCTCTTTGTGTATGGAGATTACTCTCTCTCTAAATGTTTCTCTCTGCTTTAGAAGTGCAGATTTTGACAGGCAGGTCGATGCTCTGCTGTCTCAGCTGACATCTGTGTCTGGTTTAAGTGCGATAAATCTTTCCGTTCCCTTCCTGACGGAGACCTGGGCTTCCAGAATCCTCTTCCTGGTCACGTCTTGCACTAAACTGGCTGTAATCAGGTGAGAGTTATTAGCTTTGTCCGTGTCCTTTTAGTTTGTGTGCATTTATATTTTGCAATGTACTTTATATACAAGTCATTCTATGATAACTGTTGCGATCATTGTCCAAACAATTCTACATTTCATAAAAATAAAGATGGCAATTTTTAATGTTAAAAGATCATGAAAATGTGTCCGGATCATGAAAAATTGCCATGATTTTTTTAATAAAAAAAAACAACAACAACTATATTTTACCAATAAACAGGAAAGTATTGGTTTAATTATCCTGATAATAATAACAATAAAAAAATCTTATCAGAAAGAATTCATTATTTTCAGTTTGAAGAGGTTATACAATTTGGCACATTGTTTGAAAACAATTGTGTGTGTAAGCTCTTGTTTTTTGTTGGAATATCAAGTGTGCAATTTCTGCACTACTAGTTTCACCAAAGCAAAGAGCAGGCGCTTTGCCATTGGTTGTCATTGATTCCAGTCAGTGTTGATGTGTCAGGCCAGTCGGAATCCTAAAACAAAACAGACGAATATTGTGACAGCAGCACAGTAATACACTAACTAATACCTGTCTGTGGGGTAATGAATTTTAAAAGCCATTAAGCTCTAAAATACCTGGAAGAATAAAATGTAATTGCTGCAACTTATAAACAATTTCTTTTTACTTTTTCTCAGCAGAGTTGTAACAGTGTAGAATCACGCATTTTTTATATCAACTTTGTCTTATTATTCTCACAGAAATATCTCTGTTTTGTAGTTTCCATGCTGGTTCATGGGGCTCTGATGGTGCCAAGTGGCTCCCTGGTCTTTTAATGGAAGAGGGAATCAAGTTACTGAAGGAATCTGCAAAACGTTCTGAGTGCATTGTGAACATTAGAGGGTTTGTAATTTACATCCTCACATATCTGTTTACTAGTAGTCATATTTTATGTTAAAGGACAAATCCAGTGAAAAATGAACCTGGGGTTAATTAACACATGGTTACCGAGTCGATCGTTCCCTGCGATGCGTTTTCATGAAAATCGAATGTAAAGAGTTTTATCTTTAAAAACAGATTAGCTCATAACACTAGTATATGGGGCACAGAGTAAGTAAAAGTAAATCACTAGTTAATACCACTAACAAGGCTCAAAATAGACAGTACATTACGCGTTTACATGCAGGAGCCATCTTGGAAAACAGTCTCGACTAATCGAGCCACGAACGCCGTGCTACGTTAGATTTCACAAACGTAATTCCTATCAACAAGCTCACTTAGCACGCCGTTCGTGGCTCGATTAGTCGAGACTGTTTTCCAAGATGGCTCCTGCATGTAAACGCGTAATGTACTGTCTTTATAAAGTATCTTCTTATTAAACTGTCTGTACACTTACAAAGTTCTCAATGCTTCGGTTTGCATGCATGTAGGGACCCTCATTATGCTACCGTGTTAGTGTGAGGCTATTTTGAGCCTTGTTAGTGGTATTAACTAGCGATTTACTTTTACTTACTCTGTGCCCCATATACTAGTGTTATGAGCTAATCTGTTTTTAAAGATAAAACTCTTTACATTCGATTTTCATGAAAACGCATCGCAGGGAACGATCGACTCGGTAACCATGTGTTAATTAACCCCAGGTTCATTTTTCACTGGATTTGTCCTTTAATCTACTAGTGTTATAGACAGCTATAGATAAATGTTTGATAAATGTGAAAAATTAAAATATGATGTTTTTTTTAATTGTGAATGAACATATGCATGTTCTCTGATGTTCTTTCACATTTACACTTCTGTGCTCTCACACATTTATGCACCTCAGTCACCTGGCAGCACATATGAGATATGGTAATGTGGTTCCTGGTAATATTTTAATGAAATCCATGTCTTTGGCTGTATTGAATGTGGTAAATGTGTGCTGCTGTTCTGCGTCTCTGTGAAGGTTCAGATGCAGTAAATCCTCTGACCGCTGCACACGTCACACCGAGCAGATCGAGGAGCTCAGCTGCAACCAGAGAGTGACCATTGAGTTCTGTGGAGAGAAATGTACAGAAGACATAAAGTGAGCTCTAATTAGTTAAGAACAATTAAGGGGCTTATATAATGGATTTTATTGTTCTTATTATATTCTGTAAAAAAAACAAAAACACTCTCCAAAGTGCTGCAATATAATTTTCACTCATCTTTCCCTGCAGGTCTAAACTTGTTCTGCCTGATGTAAATTGAAGCTGTCTTTTCTATGAATAAATAACTCCAAGTGTGTCTTCAGACTGGCATCCTTATCTGAAGGTCTTGAGAGCTTTTGATATAGCTAATCAAGTCTAAAGTTACGGAGACAGTGTGTAATAAATTAATTCACTGTAGGAAGTATTGAGATGAGTAGAATGAACTTTAAGAGTTCGACTTTACCTGTCAGTTACTCCTGTCTGTAGATATTATTGTATTTCTTATTTCAAATGTCTCATTACTATTTGAATATATGTTTATGCATTTAGACTTAGGCAAAGACATGGCTGTTCAATTCAAGACCCTTTTACTCTTCAGAAAAAAGGTGAAGCTACAAGCTAGCTTTAATAGTGTAAAAGAAATTGTTATGGTTCGAAATTAATAAACTTTGTCTTGACCACATTCACTGCCTTTAATGGTGCTCCTGTGTTTTGGTTCTAAACAACTGTATTACAACTATATTAACATCTGAATAAGAACTTGTAATACTCAAAAAGAACAAACATCATTTTGCGAACAGAATTAAACGATTCGAGTCACTGTGATGAATCGAAATTAATTTGACTCGCTTTTACTCTGCAAAAAGCATTAAAAGAAAAGGGTATATTGTAGGGTACATGTCTTAATTGTTTTGATTCAGTATATTTTACAGACTGCCATAGTCTGTCCTCTTACGAAAACACATCAAATCAACATGTCGAACTGTTTTTCATGTATGATTTTGACTTATTTCATGTTTGTTGGTCAAGATATTTGACTAGATACAGTTTTCTTTATGATGTTTTATTAACAAAGTTCGGGAAGAGCACGTTCAATTAATTGACAGTTTAGCAGGATCCCTCCACCCCTTCTCCACACTTAGTCCTAACCACGTAAGTTACATACGGGGGGAGTAGTCTGGGTTCGGGCCGAACTCCGAGCTCGCGAGCCCTCCCTCCGGACAGCACGCCAAATACGCATTATTAAACTTTACCCCCTCTAATTGTATGTAAGTGACTGTGGACCTACAGTCTATGGTGTGGACTCGTGAACTGACATCCGCTGAAAATGCCGGAAGCGACTGATCACGGAAACACATAGCGGAAACACCAGTCTGTTTATTCAACTTGCGTCATTCAGACTTTCTACCCCTTGAAAAAGGTAACGTCGCAAAACTTATGCTAACTAATAAACTTGTTCTGATGGAAAGACTAGTTGTTATCACCATGCGTTTATTCTTTTAAGTGTGATATAAAATATCCTTAAAGTTCTGAAAATTCACATTCACTTTCGTATTATTGATTGTGTGTTAACTTAATATTCTTGCAGAGGATGATCTGAAATGGACCCTTTTTACAGTATGTCAACAAGGCATTTTCTAACTATTATTATTATCTCATGGTTTTGGGTTTAATGATTTCATCAGAACTTAAGTTAATATTTCAAGTTTTATTTTTAGTCTGTAAAGTAAAAGTGCTTTTAAAACAAAAAGTTATGTCAAATCTTTCTCTGCTCCGCTGTACACAAAGCTTGTATTGTACCGAATAAGTGTTCATTTCATTCATGATATTTAAGGCTAAAAGCAACAGCATTAATACAGTGTTATTACGGTGTCTAAAATTGTCCCCTGTTATCTAGAGTTTCACAGTAACAAGGACATTTCCACATCTCACTCTGGGCCAAATGTGAGCGCTGCAGCTCAGAGTGGAAGCCATATTACATCACCTGTACTCACTAACAATACAATAACAGGCAATGTCCACATCATACATAATGCACCTGGTAAGAAAATGTGTTGTACATTCATAGATGCTAATAATATAGACTATTATAATTTTTCTGATGATGTATTGAGTATTTTCGTGTGTGTAATCACGTCATGTTCTTAAATGTATTCATTGTACTATTAGAAGAAGGATCTAACAGATACTTGCTAATACAATTATATTAATGCTGTATATGTTTTAGATTTAGCTGTTGACAATTTATAATTTATTGATATTTAAAGAAAGTTTGTCTTATTTTCTGCAGGTTGTACTTTGTATCGCCCACCCTCTGAAGAAACACAAACCTCGGGTAATTGATAAATCTAATTTGTCTTGAATGTTGTTCCTTCCACCTCTGAAATGTCTTACTGTATTAGCATCATAATTTGTTTTAATTATGTTAATTAGTTAAAATTCACTAACCCTTTTTAAAATTGCTTATTTTATGTGTGCAGCATCAAGGTCAGTGATTTTAAACTATAAGAAGCTGATCTGCAGCGAGTATCAGTGTGTGACCGAGTATAACTCACGGCCTGGTGAACATGTGCTGCTGTCTCAGCGCTACACACAACCTCTGATCATTCAGAAACATAGAGATCCAAAAGAGAGAGAAGAAGAGATCTGCTCGAGTGGAGAGAGCTTCCAGCAGGTCCTCAGCTCCAGGAGCAGTGATGACTCCGTCCATCTGAACTCTCTGTTCGACCCAGATAGTCACGGGATCAGTCCTAGTGCTGTTATACTGCAGGGAAATTCTGGGAACGGGAAATCCTTCACTGTGCAGAAGATCATGATGGACTGGGCATCTGGTGACCTCTACAAAGGGCGGTTTGATATTGTGTTCCACTTAAAGTGTAAAGAAATAAACTGCATTCCTGGCAAAAAGAGTTTGGTGGAGATCTTGAGCTACAGCTGCAGTTTAACATCAGATCAGATCTCACAGGTACTACAGCATTCACCAGAGAAGGTGCTTTTCATCATTGATGGATTTGATGAGCTGAGACTCACACAGGACATTTATGGCATGTCACCAAACACTGATCCGCTTCAGAAAGCCCCACCTGAGGTCGTTCTCTGTGATCTGCTGAGGGGTCGAATCCTGCCAGAGTCCTTCCTGCTGGTCACCTCCAGATCTACAGCTACAGACACACTGAGTAAACTGCTCAAAGGACCTCAGCGTTTCTCTGAGATTATGGGCTTCTCTGAGAAGGGGGTAGAGGAGTACTTCCAGAAGTTTTTTCAGAATGAGGAGCTTTTCGTGAAGGCTTATACATTTGTAAAGACAAATGAAACTCTCATCACCGCCTGTTCCATCCCTGTCGTCTGCTGGATCATCTGCACAACTATCAAGGAACGATTCAAAAGTGGTGCCGATGTAACAAGTGGACTGGAAACCACCACCTCCATCTACGCTGACTTTGTGTCCACTCTACTGGAGCATCACTGCCAGGGTTTGAGTCAGTCCATCCCGACCCTGCTGAGGAGTCTGGGTCAGCTGGCAGAGAGAGGGATGCTGGAACAGCAAGTCCTGTTGGATGAGAAAACTGTTTATAAAACAGTTTCAGACCCTGATGGCAATCCATTCCTGTGCAAGTTCCTGTGTAAGAGAAGAATCCACCAGGAGACGATGTTCAGTTTCATGCATCTCAGCTTTCAGGAGTTCTTCACCGCTCTGTACTATGTCCTTCTGGGTGAAAAAGAGTTCCAGAGGAAATGTACACAGCTATTTTCCAGTGATAACTTATATATCTGTCGTCCTCCACGCTTTTCAGCTGTGATGCAATTTGCATTTGGTCTGCTGAATAAGGATGTGAGACGCACACTTGAGAAACACGGTCTCTTTGTTCATCCAAAAACAAAGGCTCATCTAAAAGAATGGATTTTGGAAGAGCTTCAAAATTATGACTTGTATTCGTGTAAAGTGTTTTTTTACCTTCACTGTCTCTATGAACTTCATGAAGAGGACTTTGTGAAAGAAGCTATGGAAGCCTTGAATAAAATTAATGCATATTATGCAGTCATAAGAAGAACAGACTGCTGGGCGCTGCTGTACTGCTCTCAGTGCTGTCAGTGCATGGAAGATCTGTATATTGACACCAGATTAACTTCTGAAAAGTTGCTTATGATTCTGCCAGTTCTCCACAAGTTTAAGGAAGTACAGTAAGTGCTTTGTTCCAAAACAGATACTCAGTGGATCTAATTAATATCTATCTAATTCATTCTATTTTTATATACCATCACTAATTGGTTTACTTTTATTTCTTGCTTGTGGATTTATTATTCTATAATTTAAATGTGTCTGTTTACAGATACGTATTCCATACATTTTACAAATGTGTCATTATGTTTTTATTGTTTGTTATTGCAAGATGATTATAAGTCTGTACATTCATCTTCTGGATTTGATTTTGAAGCTTGACTGTTGAAGTTTCATCAGACTCTGAAACTATTGATCTGATGTGTGCTCTCACAAGAGGACAGACCCTGAGCTCTCATTGGTAATGTCTCAAAATACATTTTATACATTTCATGTGTTTTATATACATGAGCTATCATCCTTCGTTGTGCTTTTTTTTTTCTTCTGTCATTTGATTCACAGCTTTGATGTCTTCAACCCATTTACAAGATTTCTATCAATTGATCTGTCAATCAGTAAAGAGCTCTCCAGGTGAAGAAAAAGTGATTTTTTTTTCCTGTTCATCAAATAGCCGTTTCTCATGATAACCAGAAAAGTTATGTGACGATTATATTTTGGATAACCAGTTATATCATCACCTTGTTCAATAACCACAACAGCTTTTAATCTACCAGTACATGTGTACGTCAAGTCAAGTCACCTTCGTTTTCCTCTTTATACAAGAAAGATTGTTTTAAAGCAGCTTTACAGTGATAACAGGTACATTTTAAAATGCGTATAAGCCTTTTCCTGGCAAACATCTGACATTTATCTGGCCTGTTCTCTTACGAGAGGTTCTCTCGTATTGCACAAGTTGCTTACGCTACGGGTAAAGTTGTCTTTTCTCGAGATCTGAAGCCAAAAATTATCCTTAATTTTGTATTTATTGTCAACGCAGTGCGGCAGCCAGCAGACCATAGCAGGCTGTATAAGCGTGCTCATTGGCTGACCTGCGGCAACTGCAGCAGCCTATCGGTGAGCGCGTGACGTCATGTCCAATGAGGGCGCTTCGTGCCCTTCAAGCGTCACAGCCCGCCAGAATGGCTGTGGCTAGCGTGTATAAAGGAAGGGCTCACAGGCTGGAATTCAGATTTTCATGTCTTCAGCGAAGCCCTACGCATCGCTGGATCTTGAGAGAGCCGCTGCCGTCGAATCTAGCGACCAGCAAGCCAAGGAAGCGTCTGAGGAGTGACGGCGTAGAGCGGGCAGTGAGTAGGTGTGGGCACAGGGTTGTGGGCACATGACCTACATCTAACACTCGAGCGGCTTTTGTCCGCTTTATGAGAGTGGGCTCTGTGAGAGATATGGGGGTTATAGTGCTTGTGTGCAGGGGTGAACACAGAAACGTGGGCACATTTTCTACACTTAAAACACATGCAAATTTTTGAAATTTCTCTGGGTCGCCGTGACAACGGCGGTTGTATGCAGGCGAGCGGGTTGTATTACCGGCCCGTTGGCTGCGAAATACACATCTGCAGTAGCCGTGACTACGGGGACTGACAGAGCGGGAAACTTTGACGGTGGTCCGGCCGCGGCGGGACTTAACCGTCTTTTCCTCCTTTGATCTGCTAGGAGGACTTCGCGGGCTCGGGTTTCAGCGTGATTTTAGGCTGGGGTCCCCGCGGGGGAGGCGGCCTGTTGCGGCTGGTCGAGCGCGATCTAGGGCGGCCGCCCTGTCGTCGCTGCGAAGATGGAGGCTGAGCTGGACGCTGGGTGGAGCTTCGCGCAGGCTGGTCCCGAGGACGGCGTGCGGCTGAGCTCGAGCGTCGAGGCAGGAAAAGATTCATAGCCTGCGTGGTCTTTTGTACTTCCGAGAAGCGGTCGACGATCCCGTGGGGGAGAGCGGATCGTTAAGGAAAACAGCCCGCTCAGACTCCCTCATGTCGGCGAGCGTCAACCAGAGGTGCCTCTCTGTGACGGTCAGCGAAGACATGCACCTTCCTAGAGCCTGGGCAGCGGATTTTGTGGCGCGAAGGGAGAGATCCGTCGTGTTGCACAGATCCGTGATGGAAATAGGATCCGAGCCTTTCTCGTCCAGCTCACGGAGGAGATTGGCTTGGAGGATCTGATCAGATTCGCCCGAGAGACTGGTTTATTTCCCTCGATCTGAAAGACGCTTACTTTCAGATTCAGATAAGGTATTATCTGAATCTGAAAGTAAGCGTCTTTCAGATCGAGGGAAATAAACCAGTCTCTCGGGCGAATCTGATCAGATCCTCCAAGCCAATCTCCTCACAGGCCATTCTTGAGATTCGCTTTCGACGGTCAGGTATATCAGTACACCGTCCTGCCGTTCGGCCTGTCTTTGGCACCCCGTACATTCACGAAGAGCATGGACACGGCTCTCGCTCCCCTGAGAGGTCAGGGCATGCGGATATTGAACTATTTGGACGATTGGCTGATTCTAGCACAGTCAGAGGAATAACTTATCTCTCACAGAACAGTGCTTCTCAGCCACCTGGAAAGCCTGGGTCTCACGGTCAATTGGACCAAGAGCGGAGGCGGAGCCGCTCTGTTCTTTTCCCCGCTATGCGCCTGTGCACTTGTGCTGGCCCGCGTTGCTGGCCACCTATTCTCCACACAGCTGCGCTAAGGGTTGATACTCTCTATATATAGACCGGCGGAGCCGCTCTTTATTCTCCCTATTATGTGCTTATGTACTGTGCTGGCCCACGCTGCTGGCCGCCTTTCCCCACACGTTATACATAGACCGGCAGAGCCGCTCTGTATTCCTATGAAGTGCTTATTACATGTGCTGGCCCGCGTTGCTGGCCGCCTGTTCCAGTATGTTGTGTTCCCCGGGCTTCCCCTGGGACTCATGCAGTCGATGCTCGGCGCGCACGGCGTTGACAAGGGGTTCCCGTAGCGTAAGCAACTTACGCAATACGAGAGAACCTCTCGTAAGAGAACGTACTCGGTTACCTAACGTAACCTCGGTTCTCTCTAGAAGAGGGAACGAGTATTGCGTAACCTGCCGTGTCGCGCCACGAGCTTATTCGCTTCAGTCTATGAAAACCAGAATTCCAGCCTGTGAGCCCTTCCTTTATACACGCTAGCCACACCCATTCTGGCGGGCTGTGACGCGTGAAGGGCGCGAAGGACGTGACGTCACGCGGGGCTCACCGATAGGCTGCTGCAGTTGCCGCAGGTCAGCCAATGAGCACGCTTATACAGCCTGCTATGGTCTGCTGGCTGCCGCACTGCGTTGACAATAAATACAAAATTAAGGATAATTTTTGGCTTCAGATCTCGAGAAAAGACAACTTTACCCGTAGCGTAAGCAACTTACGCAATACTCGTTCCCTCTTCTAGAGAGAACCGAGGTTACGTTTGGTAACCGAGTACGTTTTTTCTGCACAATCTAATACATTCAGAATTATGATGGTAATAATGCAGCTAAATTGGTGACCCAAAACAGATCAAACAGTAAAGTATCACACTTCCAGCTTCTTTGATTAATGCTGACGATGCAAATAATGACTGGTGCACAACAGACCATCAGTTGATCATCATAATAAATAAATAAATCACAGAAAGTTATTCTAAGAAAGGACTTGTTGGTTTACAGACACAACAACAACAACATTGATACCATTCTGTTTTTTTTTTGTTTTTTTGTATAGCATCTACATGCATCATCCACGGTGTGAAGACCTAGGAGCATATTTGATATCACTCAGGCTCACCTTTCCAAAAGCAGGTCTAATCGACTGGACCAAACTTTCTCAGACAATACACAGAAGAGATTCAAATGCATGGTTGTCTTTTCTCTGTTCTTTCTCTAAACTGAAAAAGATTGAAATGACAGTGGACTGTCTAAGTAAGATGTGGTCTGTTTGGACCCTCCAAATCATCCAGAACTGCTCCAGTCTAACAGAACTCACGTAAGAAAAAGATATGAAATCACCTTCTGTCTTGTTTCTATTTGAATTTGTCTGTTATTAGGAACTGTAGACCATATTTAAAGGGATAGTACATCCAAAAATGAAAAAATCTGTTATTTATTTTACTCGCTCTCATGTTGTGCCAAACCTGCATTTTTTTCTTCTTCTGAGGAACACAAAAGAAGTCATTTTAAAGAATGGTGGTGTCCCAAACAGTTTAGAATGCCACTGACTTCCATTGCATGAACAAAAAATACAATGGAATTTAATGTGAATGAAACCGTTTTCTTACCAACCTTGTTCAAATGATCTTTGTGTTCTGTAGAAGAGTCAGTCATAGAGGTTTGGAATGACGCGGCCCTCATCCATTTAAATCTCTATGGAATTGTTCAAATGAATGTGTGAAAAACAAAGTATAAAGTATGGAATTATCAGTCCCTAAAAACTAAATCATTTTATCTGTGTAATGTGTATCCATATCTAGGGTAAATGCTGACTTTTTACCGGAGGAAGGAATCGAGATCTTGCAGAGCTCACTCACAAGATCCGCCTGTATTGTGACAGTTCAGGGGTTTGTATTGGTTTATTATCATACATTTTGCATCAGTAAATGTCTTTTCCGTGCAATTTCATGGAGACTAGAGCTTTCAACCTTTAAAAAGGACACCATAAAACACCATAAAAGTATGACTTATGCATATTCCATGTTTTCCACATAATACCTTTTTGTGAGAAAAACTAAAAGTTTGAGAATTGCTATTCATAGATTTATTTTTCTTTACATTATCCCTAGATCTCCTGGTTCATTAGCAATCAATAACAACTTACATTTTGGTCTGTTTCTCACACAAATAATTGTTACAGCAGATTGTCAGGTTGTTAAAGACTCTGTAGTGATGCTGTGCTTTCTGATGAAGGTTCATGTGCAATAAACAGTCTCAAAAATGCACATATGAGGACCGCAGACTTCGCTGCAACCAGAAGGTGCAGATTCATCTGAATTCCCAGAGCTTTTCTATGGAGACGTTGTAAAGTAAGTTTAAAGTAAGTTAAAGACGAAGTAAGTTATGACTAATATTAAAAACTAAGAATGCACCAGTAATGAGATGCACCAATGATGAGAACTATAATATGAGCATTTTATTTTATGATTTATACAATTCCATATGAATATTGTATATTAAATGTACACGTTTTCAGTGCAATAGTATATGATCATTGTGTGCAGTGTGGATCTTAACATACTGGTCGGCTTTGTATATAGACATATTTCAACATGATTTATCATGTTTTATCTCTTGTCTCTCTCCATTAAGGCCCTTGTTTTGTAGGAGAAACTGCTATAGCAGCATCTTTACCTAGAGCTGTGAGTGGGAATAAAGACGTCAACCAAATATATCTAAAATCTTTTAGATGCATGTAATAGTAATAGTCATGTGTCAATTTATTGGTATATTGTGTTTCACAATACATATTGTTTCAAAGCAGGTTTACAGAGTTTTACGATGTTGATGCTTAATTGTCCAATTAACCTTTTAGAGCTGAATAATAGTATAGTTTAATTTGCTTTATAGTATATATCGTGTAACCACGTGAGAGTGTATGTATGCAGAATTTTTTTTATATAGTATATGGAGTTTTAATTTACACGGAGACATGGAGAATTATGAATCTGTAAGGTTTTGTACAATTTATAATAATTTGGAGTATTGACAAGCCTATTTACTAGTATTTGATGATGTTTATCACTGCCACAGATAGGTGACAGGTTTTAAGATTTTGGTCATATTTTAGGGACTTCACTGTTGGTTCCTTTTAGAAGAGTCATATTAGAATCTGGAAGTTATGTGTTTTGATTTTACAGAACTGAGACTTAAAAACAAACTAATAAAACATGAAAACGAAATCTCTGTCTCTGTATCTGAATTTACATCGATCATGAATTAAAGGAAGGAGGTCCCACACCCAGAAACAATTCACACAAAAATGTCTAATCTCGTTCTGTCCATGTTCATATGTACAAATACAGTACCAGTCAAAAGTTTGGAAACGTTACTATTTTTAATGTTTTTGAAAGAAGTCTCTTATGCTCATCAAGCCTGCAGTTAAAAAAAAACAACAAAAAAAACAGTAATATTATGAAATATTATTACAATTTAAAATAATGGTTCTCTTTTTTAATATACTTTAAAATGTAATTTATTTTTGTGATGCAAAGCTGAATTTTCATCAGCAAGTACTCCAGTCTTTGGTGTCTTATGATCCTTCAGAAATCATTCTAATATGCTGATTTATGATCAATGTTGGAAACAGTTGTGCTGCTTAATATTTTTTTTATAACCTTTTTTCAGGATTATTTGATGAATAAAAAGTTAAAAAGAACTGTATTTATTTAGAATAGAAATCTTTTGTAACAATATACACTACCGTTCAAAAGTTTGGGAACAATAACAATTTTTTTTAAAAGAAATTAGTTCTTTAATTCAACAAGGATGCGTTAAATTGATAAAAGGTGATGGTAACGATTTATATTGTTAGAAATGTTTTTATTTTGAATAAATGCTGTTTTTATGAATAAATGCTGTTAACGTTTTACTCATCAATGAATCCTGAAAAAAGTATTCCAAAAAAATATATTCAACAGCACAACTGTTTCCATCATTGATAATAACTGAGTATCAAATCATCATATTAGAATGATTTCTGAAGGATTATAAGACACCAAAGACTGGAGTACTTGCTGATGAAAATTCAGCTTTGCATCACAAAAATAAATTACATTTTAAAATATATTAAAAAAGAGAACCATTATTTTAAATTGTAACAGTATTTCATAATATTACTGTTTGTTTTTTGTTTGTTTGTTTTTTAACTGCAGGCTTGATGAGCATAAGAGACTTCTTTCAAAAACATTAAAAATAGTAATGTTTCAAAACTTTTGACTGGTACTGTACATGCATATCTCTGCAGCAGCTTGTTTTCTCACTCAGCAGCATGTGTGTATGTGGTTGTAGTGTTTATTTAAACTTTGCAAATGAAAAGTTGCTTTATATACTGTATGTATAGCAATAGTCTCTTTCAGCTGTTGCCCAACTCTGCTCCAAACTCAAGATCTAGAGCCGCTGGGAAAAGCTGTGGCATTGGCTGTACAGCCTAAACTATCTGGAAAATATGTTTGTTTGGAGGAGGGCTCTGCACTTTTCTCATGTCTTGTCTCCTGCTTTGTTGGGGGGGTTATTAGCAGATCTATTCTGCCAAGACCAAATACTTTAAAGGGATAATTCACCCAAAAATTAAAATTCTGTCATCATTTCCTCACCCTCAAGTTGTTCCAAACCTGTATGAATTTATTTCTTCTGCTGAACACAAAAGAAGATATTTTGAAGAATATGTGTAACCAAAGAGTTGTTGGGCCCCATAGATTTCCATAGAATGAAAAAGAAAATACTATGGAAGTCATTGGGGTCAATGCTTGGTTACCGACATTGTTCAAAATATCTTCTTTTGTGTTCAGCAGAAGAAATAAATTCATACATGGCTGGAACAACATAATTTTCATTTAAATAGTCAAAAAAACGAGGTTGAATGTCAAGACCAAGATGTTGGTTGACAGGCTGACAATAACCAGTTAGATTTTATGATACAGTCTAGCTGTCATTTTAATTGATACCAATTCTGTTTGTGTGTGTTCGTTTGTGTGTGTGTAGTATCTGGATAATATCAGAGTCAAGACCCACCGCCACCTTTGAAATCACTCAACCTCAACTTTCCACACTCAGAGCTAATTAACATTGACTGGATAAAACTTTTTCAGACATTTCATGACATTAAACTTAATTTTAGTAACTCGTATTACTGATATATTTGAAGAGTCTTAGAATCTGTAATCTAATAAAACATGAAAATGTCTCATGGATTCAACCAAAAATTAAAATGGCCCTTTTACACATCTTTATGTTGTTCCAAAACCTGTGACTCTCCTTTGATTAAGGCTAATGTAATTAATAAAGACTTGACAATCATATTTTCCCTGTATTGAATTCTACATAAAACTGCATGTGTCATGAAGAGAAAGAGCTGTAATTGTTCATAGAAAATCTGAAATAAATAAAAATGACAGACAGAATTGTGCTGGTCAAACACTTAATGCCCTGGGTTTATTAAACATTTTTTGTCATATAAGTTTGTTTTTTTTATTCATTCTTCCAGGTGGGACTAAAAAACACCTCAAAGATAGATGATGCCATTGGAACGGGCATTCAGATTGTGGTACATACAAACAACAACTACGAGTAGCCTTGTGAGGTACCGTCCTCTTCACAGAAGAGAGCTCATGCTGGCCCCACAGGAAGGGTGCCACCATGAAGTCTTACAGGAAACAAAACGTCCCTTTTTTGTTCGTTTTCCTTATTTTCATATAAAGTGGAATGATGATGATGATAAAGAAACATACTGAGATGTCACTGTAGTCCTCTCCCTTATGAACTACTGTTACACACCAATAACAGACAGGGGACGTACAATCAGTCATCAAAAACAGAGGTAATAAAAATAAACCCATTTTTTAAGTTTCACAAACCCCAAATGAAAAAGGGTCTCTCAGATTCCAGAAAAAAAAAAAAAAGACTCAGAAAACATACAAAAGCATCATAGATTAAAAATAAATAAATTAACAAAAAAATAGTGCTTGAGTGGAGTGGGAGCAGCCACATGAGAGAGAGAGAGAGAGAGAGAGACAGATGAACCCCTGCTGCTTTTCCAACAAGAGATGTTCACATACAATGGCTTTACCTACACACACACACACAGAAACCCAGGAGGTTACAGTGTAGTAAAAAAATTAAGAATTTAAAGGGGGGAAAAAACAAAAATAAACAAAACAAAACTGTAAACACCTCACAATAAATAGATAAAACAGCAGGTTTTGCACCATGCATGTGACACATACATTCAGATACAGTCTCACAAACACTTGAACATTCACAATCTCCGACACACACGCACAAACTGCACACACGCTACAAAAATCGCAGTTTTTTTTAACCTTTCAAAAGTATGAGTAAAAGAGAATACACTCAGCTCATATACATTCTTTCTGCTTGGCTTTTGGAGCCCTAATAATTTATGGGTTATTTATGAAAACACTGGCTGAATGGACATTATTGCACTTGGACATTATTACTCGGCTACTCGATAGTACAGTTGAGTATTCCAGCAAGCCGTGTGTTAATGTGGTGTGTATTCTTCTCATTTTAGCCCCTGTGCCCATTTGGGCTGAAGGTCGAGACAGAACCAAACCAAAGCTGGACTGTAACCTACTGGCCTATATGACCGACTTCATACTAACAACTACTGGCATGGATGCTGCATCACCTGTTATTGAACAAAAGAATTTTCATCCCCCATGAGGAGACTCCATGTCTTCATCTCTTGTGAGTGGATATCATTTAAAACATTCTTAAAAGAACAGCTCATTTCTTCTGAATTTATAGTATTTATTGTTGTTGTTAAGTAATGTTGTTGTAATCCTGTTAATGTATGTACAGTATAAATTGCAAACATGCTTGTGTTGGACTCGTGTTTACAGGTTATAGACATTTTAGAGGAGGTAGATGCTGTGTATTTAAAGGGGCTTTAAGTCATGTTTATTCGTACAATGTTGTTTTTGTATATAAATCATTATTTCAGTGGAACAAATTGCTATTTTTTTATTTGTAAATTAGCAACTGATTTTTTAACCATTGCACAGCACCACTTTATCACCAATAATTTTGTATGACTTTGTAGTTTATTGTTTTATGTCACATGTGAGAATGCAAGTTTACATTTTCTTTCAGATTGTGTCATTTCTGTAATAAAGTCTGTATCATAGAATGGTAACTTCTTTCTGTTGTTATTTTGTAACTAAATGGCTTAAATGTAATTCAAGATAATTTAGTAAAACCATGTTTACACTGTTGTAATACAACCAATTTATGGTATGTGATCCATGGTTTTAAAACCATGGTTACTACAGTCATGGTTACTATGGTTTTGCTGTAGTATTACTACATTATAACTGTAGTAGAACCATGGAATCAAAACCATGGTTTTTAAAAATACCAAAAACCATGGTTACTACAGTCATGGAAAACTACAATTTTACTATAGTATTACTACAATATAACTGTAGTGAAACCATATCAAAACCATGATTCGCACCAAAATACCACGGTTACTCCAGTCATAGGTAACTACAGTTCTCCATGGTTAAAAGGATCTGCTGTCACTTATGCACATCAATGCAGGCTATTTGTTGCTCGCTACAGTAGCAGTCTGTTGGATAGTTAATATGATTTTACTGTACTGACAGCAGTGTCCTTCAATGTGGCAGGCTATAATGTATAGTTCAAGTTTTTTCCTATCTTTTAATGCTAAGGAGCTCCAAATATGACGATCCCCTTGTGAGAGACCACCTTCCTAAAATATAAAGACAGCTATATATTTTATAAAAACCCATTTATATGTGATTATGTAAACAAAATGATTATGTTCAACATATTTTGTTAATGTCTTGAATGTGCATGTTAACTTTCTTAAAAATCTTTTCTCCTTTTTTTCTTCTTCTTCTTTTTTTACAAAATCTTCACTTTCTTTTTTAATTTCCATGTATCCTCCAGCACCCCTCGTGGCCCCCTGGGGTCCTGGGACACTTTTCAAAATCTTTATATTGCATGCATTTGTTTGAGTTCATATTTATTTATAGATATGGAATATTGAATGAAAAATGTACTTTTCTTTTTATATTATTGCAAAAAAAGTTACTATGATTAACATTTGTGAAAAACCTGATGTAACGGTCACCAGCTGGAGTGCCCTTGATAACCACCAGAGGGCACTCCACACCATTTCACACCTCTCCTATTATCACTCACAAACTACATTTCCCATACTCACTGCCCGGACTCATCATCACTTATCACTGATCACATTCACCTGTACCTCATTCACTGATTGCATTCACCTGTGTCTCATCATCCTGTTAGTCTGTCTATTTATACCATGTTCATTTATTCACTCACCGCAAAGTCTTGTTTGTGTCACACTGCATTTCTGAGCGTTTAGCCTGTGTTTGGTTTATCTGGTTTTTGATCTTGGACTGTTTCCTCATTTGTATGAGTTTTATCTGCCTGGCCTGACTTGGACTGTTCTTGGATATTTGATTATTGCTGCCTGCCCCGAATTCTGCCTGTTATCTGGATTACCCTTGCTGTTTGATCTACATTGCTCTGTCTGCCCTGTTTGACCCTGCCTGTACAACCTTCCTTATTAAAAGCTGCATTTGGATCGATCTTCGTGTCTCGGAGCAGTTCGTGACACCTGAAATGGTGACCAGGTACAGCATCTACAGTCTACACACTTTACTTGTATACCTACATATATAGCCTACATTTTTATTTTTTTATTTTATTTACATTTTACATATTACATTTAGATGACCTTTTCTCACATATAGTTTAAAATGTTTAATAGCACTGTTTTATATGTAAATCTCAAAATGATTTTTTTTTTATGCTGTATATATTGTGGTGCCTAAAGTTACTTTAGTGGTATGTATAACTTGATTTAAGTTTTTAGTGTTTTGTTTTTAATTTAATTTAACTAAATATTGTAGGATTTATCTGCTATTTATCATAAAGATTGGGGGCAGAGGCAGTCTAAATACACATTAATTGCGCAGATATTAACATAACTAAATACATAATCTCTATTACACATTACATAATGGTTTAGGGGTAGGGATAGGGTAAGGTAAGGACTACATTTTGGGACAGGAATGTTATTCCAGGATCAACAAAATATGTCAACAAAATCACTGACCATAGGAAGAGCATGGTAGAAATATTTTAAATCATATCATTGCTCGAGCGTTGAATAATAACAATGGTTTGTATGAGAAATATTCTTATATGTATTTAAGATTATTTTTAGAAATGTAATATTTATATACAGTATATAATATTTCATAAGAGACATGCAAAGTGTTAGAAAGGCCGAGTTCTATGCGCATGCGCTACTTTCTGTCAGTCATCATCAGCCAAGAGAGTGGAAGGTGCGAACGGGACTGTGTGTGCAAAGTGTGCGTCAATAAACTAATAACATACACACACGTAGGCTACGCACATCTAAATACTAGTAATAAGTAAAGCCTGTGTACTGCTGTGTTGTGTACAGCCAAAGACTGCCAACAAATAAACTTCCTTTGCATGGAACTGATCTGAATCCAGTGTGTTCTGACCGACACCCCATTGAGGAAAGTTAGATCTAAATCATCACCTAATACAGTCCACGTTTTCCAGTCCTACTATCGTACACAAATATAATATTTAATATATAATATTCTGTCTCCCTTTTTTATGCATTATTTATCCCTTACAGTCCCAGTGATGATCTCTCAGATCACTCCCACACTGTACCTGAGTGGAGTGCAGGCCCTGAATCAGTCAGCGCTGGACCACAGAGGGGTCACTTTGTTGGTGAACGCCTGCGCTGAATATCCCTGCCCCGAGTATGAGGGGGTGAAATGCATGTGCGTGCCGGTGGAGGACCGTCCTCACGCCCCTCTGGACCAGTACTTTGACAGCGTGGCTGAGCGGATCCAGCAGAACCACACTGGAAGCTCGCTGGTGTTCTGCTCGGCCGGTAGAAGCAGGTCTCCGTCTCTCATCATGGCGTATCTCATGAGGTTTGAGGGAGTCACACTGCTTCAGGCTCATCAGCGGGTTGTGGCTGCACGGCCCTTCATCCGCCCGAACGCGGGGTTCTGGAGGAAACTGCTTCAGTATGAGAGGAAACTGACCCACTGCAACAGCATCAGGATGGTGGCCACCTCGCAGGGCATCCTACCTGAGGCCATCCAGCCCACACAGGACTCGTCATACTGCCTCATCTATAATTCAGGAGGACGTTTTGAACTGGATTTATTTATATGGTGTGCCTGTGTTTTAAACTCTTGATCATGTTTATATGAATCAAAAGATCATGTATTTTTTAAATACATGTTTGAACATGGTATTACATGTTTCATGGTAATACCATGGTATTCCTTGAAGTACCATAATTTACCATTTATGAATATGGCAATCAATCAGTACCATCTGATAGCCTACTATAATTTCACAATGGTAAACACTAAAAAAATGAAGTGGTCATATTTGTGGCTTTGTTATAATCTGTACAGATTAGAAGCAGCGCCTCATCACAGTTACTAAGACTGACATAATAAAAAATGGCCTCAGAGTTAATTGTAACCCTGTAATGCCTGACATATGATTTTTTTAAATGAAAGAGTTTATTGAACCTTTGGACAAAATATAAAATAAAATCTTAAAAAATTTTGCAAATGTGTTTTACATTTTGTATCATAGATACATCAGGCTTTTATGGCCTATATAGTATCATAGTGAGAATGAGCTCACATTTGTGATTTTTACAACAGTATCACAGCATATAAATATCAGTTGTCCATTTATATCCTTAGTTGTATAATCAAAGCTCTGTAGTTTTAATTATGTATAAATATAATTCAATGCAATACTAAATATTGCTTGGAGGACATAATGTAGTAGATTATGTGCAAGTGCAACAGGCTTTTCAGTGAAGATTTGATTATTTTGATCAGTTCGAGGCCTTAAAAATTAGTTTATCAAATACGATACAGATTTAGAGTTAATATTATAAGATAATAAAATTATTCAAACTAAAAATCAATATTTCATGTCTATTTATTTTGCTAGTTAATACATACATAGTAATAAGAATGATATTGTGAACGCTGTCCAGGGCTGTGTTTCTCTAAAGCATCGTGAGCTAAGTTGATCGTAGAGATGATGGCGAATTTTGGCAGTGGTTCTTCAGTGTACGGGGCAAAATATGATGGGCGGGGCTAATAACTCAGACCGGTTCATGTCGAGTTCATGTAACGTTGTGCGTTTTTCGGATCTAAAAAGCAGACCGTGACGATAATAAAGTGACTTAAAATGTAACAATTCCGTTCAGGTTGCTTCAAAACGCGTCTCTGAAAAGCCAGGTGAGATTCTCTGTGATTTCGTCGTCGTTTTGTGTAGCCTACGTTTCAAGTGGGTACAGTTCAAAGACCTCCTGTATATGTACAGTTTTGTTTTGTGACTGTATGTTATGTGAAGTTACTTCAATTCTAAAAAAGTGCGTCAAAGTCATTTTTCCACATGCCACTTCCTTTACGGCATAAGGTAATCTTTAACCATGTGTCACAAAAGCTGTCTCCAACAATTGTTGACATTCCGACTAACGTTAATTGCATTAGCTTTACCTTTACCTTTGTTTTATTTCCTAGAGGAAAACGTATGAGACACCATGGACCAAGACTCAGAGCGTAAGTACTATTACATGGTAAAAGAAGAGAAAGTCATATGCAAAATATTATCTTCCTTAGACTGATTAAAAGTGAAGTGGCCAAAATAAGTATTTTCGACACTTAAAAATGTATGGATGTCATTTATTTATTTATTTTTGCTGATGCTACTTACTTTAATGTTTTATTATTTACTTATGTGGTTCTCAATCAGGGGACAGGATGATTATTTACTTATATGTGGTTCTCAATCAGGGGACAGGATGACTTAAAATTGTATATTATTATTAATAATATAATTAATATAACTGTCACAGTTCAAACAGTAGTTTTAGTTTGAGTTTAGACTTTTAGCTTGATTGTTATTATTTCATGTTGTCTTTGTTCATGTTTTCTGCCACTTGTTTGTTACCATGGATATTAATTTAATCATCACAGCTGTTTTTATACTTAAGTTCCTGTGTTTCCTCAGTTCTTTGTCGGTTATTGTATGTTTTATATGCATGCTGTTATGCCTTGTGGATTATTTGAGTTTGAGTTAATATTAAATACCCTTGTATCGGAACCTTTTAACTCTTCTTCATCTTTGGTCTTTTATAGTTGTAAAACCATATCAGTAATTCATATAGGCCTAAGTACTATAATCTAATAATTATTATTATATATTTAATTTATTATTTTATTATATTTAATGTAAATATAAATTATGTAACTTAACTTAAAAAAAAGAAGCTAAATCAAGATGAATTCCCCCACCCCCTCAAAAAGTATTGTTTTAATTGAAGAACATACAGTTCTTGAAACTTTGGGAACCACAAAAAATTGTGGTTAATTGATTGTGAAAATTGGGGAGTCTTCAAGTCAAAAAGGTTGAAAACAGCTGATCTGTTAGCAATGGCATTAATGTTTAAGTGTGACTCAAATCAAATGTCCAAATTACTCTTTGATGTTTAAAATATGTATGTTGAATGTCTAAAATGTGCTGTTTTGACTTCCTTTCTTGTGACCAATTATCATTTTATTATCTCTCCACCAGGGGCTCATTTTGTGGATGCCCACTGGGCGACACTTGTCCAGAAAGTAATCATGGTGATGCCGATAGCGGATGAGCTGCGGTCAGCTGGTATGCTGGAGTGGGAGCCGTACTGTAAGATCAAAGCAGCAGAAATCAACCAGGAGAAAATGAGAGAGTTTTATGAAGTACTGCATTCTGGAGGAGACAAGGTTAAATCTGCCTTTTATTCTAGTCTGGAAAAGCATGAGCAATCTCTGTTTAGAGACTTGGGTAAGAGCACACTAATTTTGCCTATTATACCACATGCATGTAGACCTTTGTACTGAGAAATGTTCTGTTAAATGTTACATGTAAAATACATTTTACAGGTAGCATTGCTCAAACTGCAGAAGCACTTGTGAATAGCTTAAGTGAGTATTTCATCTTAATTTCCTAACCTCATTTGTTCAATTAAGTTTAATTTGACTTAAATGCTTATGCTTAGGTTGGACACCTCTTTAAATAAATAAAAAATGCAATGTAAAAATAGTTTTTGTAAGGATAGTTAACACAAGCATGAAAATTCTGTAATTTACTCATCTCTCTATTCCATATAATAGGAATTAATGAGGACTGAGGCTGTAATGTTACAAAATGACAAAAAGCACAAAAAAATGGTTCAATTGACTTGGCATGAAACCATGCAATAGCTTTTTGTGATAAACAGACAAAGAGACATGCAAAAACCAACGGCGTTTGTGGTCAAATGGAATTGACGCTCTATTTTTGTAGGCCCTACAACTTTCGTAAGCATTTTAAAGCTTCAGAATTGATGATTATGAGTGAATATTGACTTAAATGTTGGTCTGTATCTTTGCTCCATATCTGTATAACTTCAAAACTCAAAAAATGATGCAAGTTGCACGGACCATGATGTTTTTTGTTTTTTTTTGTCATTTTGGGGCTTTACAGCCCACATTCCCCAATCTTCATTCACTTTTATTATTGAAAAGAGACAGAAAAAGTAGTTTGAAACCAGATGAGGGTTAGTAAATTTACACAGTTTTCATTTTTGGCTAAAATTAAGATTAAGTATCTGCATTTTATGTTATGCAACAGTGCTTACAAGCTGATATGTCCATATGTCTAATGAGTTTAACAATGAATTATACACAGAGAAATATAAGAAGTGGATCCAGAAGGAATATGAATATGTGAGTGAGTATAACTCTCTACCTGGTGAATATGTGCTGTTGTCCGAGCGCTATACACAACCTCTGATCATCACGAGACACAGAGAGAAGAGAGAGCGAGAAGAAGAGATGTGCTCGGTGGGAGAGAGTTTCCAGCAGCTCCTCACCTCCAGGAATAATGCGGACAAGGGCAGCTCGGTCTTGGATGCGGTTTTCAGTGCCGATAATAAAGGAGTCAGTCCTAGTGGTGTCATTCTTCAGGGGAACTCTGGACATGGCAAATCCTTCACTGCTCAAAAGATCATGCTAGATTGGGCATCAGGAAACCTCAGCAGAGAGGAATTTTATTGTCTTTTTCACTTGAAATGTAAAGAAGTGAACCACATATCTGAAGAGCAGAGTTTGGCAGAGCTTTTGAGCTACAACTCCAATTTAACATCAGACCAGATCTCACAGATCCTGCAGAAGTCACCAGAGAAAGTTCTCATCCTCATTGATGGATTCGATGAGCTCAGGTTTTCATATAGTGACACGTCGAATACGCCAAAACTCAAGCATCTCTCTGAAAAAGCTCCAACCGAGGCTTCTCTGAAGGCCCTTTTGAGGGGCCACATCTTGTCTGAGTCCTTCCTGCTGGTCACCACCAGATCTACTGCTACAAAAATCCTGGGCGGTCTGCTCAAGCACCCTCAGCGCTTCACAGAGATTATTGGCTTCTCCGAGAGGGAGGTGGAGGAGTACTTCCAGAGGTTCTTTCAGGATGATGGACTCTTCAGGAATGCTTTTGACTGTGTGAAGGCAAACGAAACCCTAATCACCGCCTGCTCCATCCCTGTTATCTGCTGGATCATCTGCACGGTTATGCGGGAGAGGGCGGATGCGACAAGCGGACTGGAAACCACCACCTCCATCTACGTTGATTTTGTGTCCACTCTACTGGAGCATCACTGCCAGAGTTTGAGTCAGTCCGTCCCGACCCTGCTGAGGAGTCTGGGTCAGCTGGCAGAGAGAGGGATGCTGGAAAAGCAAGTGGTGTTTGAAGAGAAAAGCGTGCAAGAAATGGTTTCAGGCAGTCCATTCCTGTGCAAGTTCCTCTTTAAGAGAAGAATCCGCCAGGAGACGATGTTCAGTTTCATGCATCTCAGCTTTCAGGAGTTCTTCACCGCTCTGTACTACATCTCACTAAATGAAAGAGAGTTTCTGGATAAACTAACAGAGAGGTTCCACTCTCAAACGCAAAGTTATCTTGCTCTATATTTGGATGAGAAGTTTCCACTGAAGTATGGATGTCCTGAACCTCATTTGCTGCCTGTGATTCAGTTTCTCTGTGGTCTCTCTAATAAAGAAGTGAGAAGCTCACTCGAAGAGACGCACAATCTGTCTGTCCCTTCCTTTGTACAGGCACAGTTGGAAGAATGGATCCTCCATGTTAGCACAGTTGGAGACTACAATTCTTTGCCCTTCATTCTCCACTGTCTCTATGAGCTCCATGAAAAAGAGTTTGTGCAGAAAGCCATGGAAGCTTGGCAAGAGTTAGACATGTCCTGGGATCCACTGAGCAGGACAGACTGCTGGGCGTTGTTGTACTGTCTGGACTGCTGTCCTCACTTCAGAAGCCTGAAGATCAACTTTGCGGCTGAAGAGCTGAAGATGCTTCAGTCTGTATTGTGCAGGACCCCGGAACTAGAGTGAGTGTGCAGATCTAGTGATGAACCAATACAGAACATTTGGGAGATATTGACATCTATCAGTTATTTTTATGTTTTGGAAATTAATATGATTGTTCATTCTATAAATTAATTGTGGTTAGGTTTAAACATGCTAAATGAAACACAGAAGCATGAATATCTGATGCTGTATATATTTATGTATACCATATGCTATTTTAATACTATAATAATGAATAAGAAAATAGAAAGATATTTCCAATATGATTTTTAAAATGTATAATAATATTACATTTAATATGAACAATTATATATAATATTATTTAAATATTTGAATTTTTAGTTTTTACTGGAATCTCATTTCTACCTTAAAATGAAAAAGCCAAAGGCTGGAATACACTACACAACTTTTAAAACACTTGGCATCACACATTGGCTGACTTTGTGAATGGTTACTGAGAAAAATTGAACATCATAAACCAAACGAATGAGGATCACACACTACCCGACTCAAAAAGTTTGATAAGTTTGATAAGTTTAAAGGAACCGTATGTAAGAAATTTATTTCAATTAATCATAAAATGGCCCTGATATGTCACTAGACATTAAGAAATCATGTTCATTTCAAATACTTATATCACTGACAACAGTAGTCCGGCCAGGATATTGTCATTTAAAAGTGAAGTTGCAGCCCTCAACTGATGTTGATGTTGTCATGTTGTGTTTTGGCCTGAAGCCCCACCTTCCACCTATCTACCAATCACAAAGTCAGTAGTGTTTCTGCATCCGGGTTGCCAGCTCTGCTCTAGTTACCACAGCTACGTAGCAGCCTACGTTCCTGCTGGATCCTGCAGCCTATCTGGCAACCTCGAGTCAGGGGGGAGGGGATACATCGCTCTACAGTGATTTGAAAGTGATTGTAGTACCAGTTTTGGCCACAATCTTATGGTTCCTTAGTTTAAGTTTCATAGTCTGAAGCTAAAAAATCCCATCAATCACTACACAAATTTCGGTGAAATATGTTGACTCTGCCCACAGACATCCACCTTTGCATTGCATGATTTTGAGGGCGGAGCAATGAAGGGAGGGGTGTGTTTGTTTGGGTTGATTTCAAATATCAACAGTGTTTCTAAGAAATCACTTACTGCACCTTTTATTGTGAGAAAGTTACAATTTTTAAATTATTTAAAAACTTCAAAAACATATTCTTTATATTTTTGAGAGATATAAATTATTATATAGAGAGAGATTTTAAGCTGCAATTATGAGGAAAAAAGTGGCAATTAAAAATCTAATTGTCAGGAAGTCACAAATTTGAGATATACATTTATGAGAAATACACTTTATTAGCTTTTTTATTTGTTTAGTTTTTGTTTGAGGTGGGCTTCCATAGTTTGTTTGTTTACAGGAAAGAAACAAAATAATATTTAAAAATTGCATTGATCAATGTGTTAAATCATTTTTATTGATTTATTCTTTTTAGATTGACAGTGCAAAACTTTTCAGACACAGATGTCACTAATCTGCTCTCAGCTCTTGGAGAAGGAAAGCAACTGAGAGAACTGAAGTAAAAACCAGTGACGTTTCTGCACAGAACTGCTAATCCTGGTATTGACTGATAAATGTCACATTGTAACTGATCAGATTATAAATCTCTTCTACAGGCTGAACAGCAGCTGTCTGTCAGATCAAGGTGTGCAGCAGGTTCTTAATGTTCTGCACAAACAGAAGAGTGTGGGTGGACTTCAGTTAGCGGTGAAGAGCATCTCAGCTGATACCGCCCTCATCCTCACAGACTTCTTGCAGAGCAAAGGGAAATGGGAGGAGATCAGGTATCAGTAATCTCAAGATTTTTTTTTTTTACATTTACATACATTAAACTGCACATGCATTCATAAATGATTGGTCCATCGCCAGTCACACATCTAAAACCCAAATTCTTTGCTTTTAAGTTTAGATATTAATGTTAAAAATGTTGACTTTGTACTCTGATTGGCAGTTTACAGACCAATGATGCGGAGAGTCTCTGCTCGTCTCTCCGGCTCTTCAGCTTTGAAGGAAAGCTTGTGTAAGGATCTCTTCCACACAACCTGGACTCTAATCAATTCCCTTTTGATCTGTTATTATTATTTTTTTAATCATTAATAAATACAGTTACATGTCACATTTTCACTGTATGATGTTGTGCAACCTCTTAACTAAGACTTGGACAAATAAACTTGATTATTGATTGAGATGTTTGAGGAAATAAATGTGTTTCTTGTTGTCAGCTTGAATGTGGTGAGGTGGTGTTCAAGCCCACAGAATGAACCGTCACTGTCGGAAATCATTCTGAAATGTCCACGTTCAGAGGTGTCCAGTATTAATGTCAAGAGCTTCTTACAGGCGTTTCACAGTGTCAACTATATAACAGAACAGTATGTTTTCAAAACCACCTTCACCTTCCCTTCATGCTCTTTGTGTAAGGAGATTACTCTCTCTCTAAATGTTTCTCTCTGTCTTTAGAAGTGCAGATTTTGACGGGCAGGTCGATGCTCTGCTGTCTCAGCTGACATCTGTGTCTGGTTTAAGTGCGATAAATCTTTCCGTTCCCTTCCTGACGGAGACCTGGGCTTCCAGAATCCTCTTCCTGGTCAAGTCTTGCACTAAACTGGCTGTGATCAGGTGAGAGTTATTAGCTTTGTCCGTGTCCCTTTAGTTTGTGAGCATTTATATTTGCAATGTACTTTATATACGAGTCATTCTGTGATAACTGTTGCAATCATTGTCGAAACAATTTACATTTCATAAAAATAAAGATGGCAATAGAAAAAAAACTATTACAATTATTTTTAATGTTAAAAGATCATGAAAAATTGCCAGGCTTTTTTTAATAAAAATAAAAATAACAATTTTACCAATAATCAGGAAAGTATTGGTTTCTAATTATCCTGATGATAATAATAATAATAATTTAAAAAAAAATCTGCATTAAAATTATCAGAAAGAATTCATTATTTTCAGTTTGAAGAGGTTATACAATTTGGCAAATTGACTGAAAACAACTGTAATGTTTAAGCTCTTGTTTTTTGTTGAACATCAAGTGTGCAATTTCTGCACTACTAGTTTCACCAAAGCAAAGAGCAGGCGCTTTGCCATTGGTTGTCATTGATTCAAGTCAGTGTTGATATGTCAGGCTGGTCGGGATGCTAAAACAAAACTAACTGTCAAATATTGTGACAGCAGCACAGTAACACACTAACTAATACCTGTCTGTGGGGTAATGAATTTTAAAAGCCATTAAGCTCTAAAATATCTGGAAGAATAAAATGTAATTGCTGCAACTTATAAACAATTTCTTTGTACTTTTTCTCAGCAGAGTTGTAACAGTGTAGAAACACACATTTTTTATATCAACAATCTTATTATTCTCACAGAAATATCTCTGTTTTGTAGTTTTCATGCTGGTTCATGGGGCTCTGATGGTGCTAAGTGGCTCCCTGGTCTTTTAATGGAAGAGGGAATCAAGTTACTGAAGGAATCTGCAAAATGTTCTGAGTGCATTGTGAACATTAGAGGGTTTGTAATTTACATCCTCACATATCTGCTTACTAGTAGTCATATGTTATAGACAGTTATAGATAAATGTTTGATAAATGTGAAAAATTAAAATATGATGTTTTTTGAATTGTGAATGAACATATGCATGTTCTCTGATGTTCTTTCACATTTACACTTCTGTGCTCTCACACATTTATGCACCTCACCTGGCAGCACATATGAGATATTTCCTGGTAATATTTTAATGAAATCCATGTCTTTGGCTGTATTGAATGTGGTAAATGTGTGCTGCTGTTCTCTGTGAAGGTTCAGATGCAGTAAATCCTCTGACCGCTGCACACGTCACACCGAGCAGATCGAGGAGCTCAGCTGCAACCAGAGAGTGACCATTGAGTTCTGTGGAGAGAAATGTACAGAAGACATAAAGTGAGCTCTGATTAGTTAAGAACAATTAAGGGGCTTATACAATGGATTTGATTGTTCTTATTATATACTGTAAAAAACACTCTGAGTACTGCAATATAATTTTCACTCATCTTTCCCTGCAGGTCTAAACTTGTTCTGCCTGATGTAAACTGAAGCTGTCTTTTCAATGAATAAATAACTCCAAGTGTGTCTTCAGACTGGCATCCTTATCCAAGAACACCAACCCAACCGTGAAGCATGGAGGTGGAAACATCATTCTTTGGGGATGCTTTTCTGCAAAGGGGACAGGACGACTGTCTGCACCGTATTGAGGGGAGGATGGATGGGGCCATGTATTGCGAGATCTTGGCCAACAACCTCCTTCCCTCAGTAAGAGCACTGAAGATGGGTCGTGGCTGGGTCTTCCAGCATGACAATGACCCGAAACACACAGCCAGGGCAACTAAGGAGTGGCTCCGTAAGAAGCATCTCAAGGTCCTGGAGTGGCCTAGCCAGTCTCCAGACCTGAACCCAATAGAAAATCTTTGGAGGGAGCTGAAAGTCTGTATTGCCCAGCGACAGACCCGAAACCTGAAGGATCTGGAGAAGGTCTGTATGGATGAGTGGGCCAAAATCCCTGCTGCAGTGTGTGCAAACCTGGTCAAGAACTACAGGAAACGTATGATCCATGTAATTGCAAACAAAGGTTTCTGTACCAAATATTAAGTTCTGCTTTTCTGATGTATCAAATACTTATGTCATGCAATAAAATGCTAATTAATTACTTAAAAATCATACAATGTGATTTTCTGGATTTTTGTTTTAGATTTCGTCACTCACAGTTGAAGAGTATAAAATTACAGACTTCTACATGCTTTGTAAGTGGGAAAACCTGCAAAATCGGCAGTGTATCAAATACTTGTTCTCCCCACTGTATTAGCCTATTTAATTTTTTATTTCAAATGTGTCATTACAATTTGAATATATTTTTATGCTTATGTTAGACCCAGGCAAAGACATGCCTGTTCGAATCAAGACCCTGTTACTCTTATGTTCTGACATTGACATTATATAGATCAGTGGCTTTAATAGTATAAAATAAATTGTTATGGTTTGAAATGAATAAACTTTGTCTAGATCACATTCACTGCCTTTAATGGCTCCTGTGTTTGGTTCTAAACAACTGTATTACAACTAGGCTATATTAACATCTAAGGACTCGTAGGCTAATACTCAAAGGACAAACGTCATTTTGTGAACAGAATAAAACGAATCGAGTCACTTTGATGAATCGAAAAGCAAAAATAAAGTATTAAAAGAAAAGGGTATATTGTACATGTCTTAATTGTTTTGATTCAATATATTATACAGACTGCCTTCGTCTTTCCTCTTACGAAAACACATCAAATCAACAGCTCGAACTGTTTTTCAAGTATGATTTTGCATTGCCTTATTACATGTTTTTTGGTCAAGAGATTTGACTAGATACAGTTCTCTTTCTGGCATCCGCTCAAAAGGCAGGATGCGACTGATCACGGAAACATATGGCAAGCCATTTTAACATTTAAAAGCTAGACTGGATATGTGTTGCAGATATCTGTAATTCAGTTTTGCCTAGTCAAAAAGAACATTTCAGATATCCACAACTACATTCTTCCTATCCATAATTGTCATTTCAGATATCCACAAAGACATTCTTCCTAGGACAAATGACATCACTTTTGCCATTCATTTGTATGGGGTTTATCATTACAGATATCTACAATTCAGTTGCAGATATCCACTATGTGAATTATGGATATCTGCAACTGAATTGTAGATATCTGTAATTCTAGTTTGAGATATCTTCAATTTGATTCTGACTAGTCATAACTCCAGTTCAAGATATCTTTAATTCACCTCAATTCAAGATATCTACATGTTCCTTTTCAGATATCTTAAATTAAGTTTTGACTAGGCGAAATGACGTTGTAGATATCTGTAACTGGAGTTATGACTAGTCAAAATGACGTTGTAGATATCTTAAACTGGAGTTAGGGATAGTCATAATTTAATTGTAGATATCTATTATCAAGTTATAGATATCTTGAAATTAATTTTGATTAGAGATATCTGAAATTTGAGATATCTGTAACTTTCATTCTGCCTAGTCAAAATGTAATTACAGATATCTTGAATTAGAGTTTTGACTAGGCCAAATGACGTTGCAGATATCTGTATGCATCACACTTTAGGCGGGAGCAGAGCGTGTTGTTCAAATCATCAAATCACATAGCACCTGTTAACTGTGAACTTTAATTAGCACTGATTAGCACCATGTTGGAGCAACCAGAGTTTTTAATCGTCTTTTTAATGCTGTTAGATACTGTTTCAAACTGAAAAAATAAAATAAAAAATAAGAACTAATCTGAACTAAGAACTTTTTTTCTCATCTAAGGAAGTTAATGTTATTGTACTTCCATGGCAAGAATAGCATGCATGTCAGCATGCATGTAAAGTGAATTAGTGTGAATCTCTTTCATGCATAAATCTTACGGCAACAATAACCGTAATAACCGGGTTTTTTTTTTGTATATAAAAATCATTTTCTGGTGTTTTTTTTTCGATTACAGCCAACGCCATGACTGCTTCTTTCTTCTTCCATTCATAGAAATAAGGAAATGAACCCACTTCTTCTTTGAATATGGCGGGGAGGGGAAATGGATATCTAAAATAGAGCAACGTCATGCACAATAATTTGCACTAGTCATAATGACATTTGAGATATCTTTAACTTTCATTCTGCCTAGTCAAAACTGAATTACAGATATCTGCAATTGTCATTTAAGATGTGTGACGAGTTGAATGTCATTTTCAATGACGTCATTGCAGATATCTGTAATTCAGTTTTGCCTAGTTAAAAATGAATTACAGCTATCTCTATCTGTCGATTCGACTAGTCACAATTACGTTACAGATATCTTGAATGACAATTCCAACTATCCAAAATGTAATTACGACTAGTCAGAAAGACATTGTTGATATCTACAATGTTAATTCCGGATAGTCAAAATTAGCTTTTAAATGTTAAAATGGCTTGCCATAGAAACACCCATCCTGTGGTCTGTTCAACTTGCGTCATTCAGGCTCTCACCCATTGAAAAAAGGTAGCCTAACGTCGCAAAACTTATATCCTTAAAGTTTTGAAAATTCACATTCACTTTTATATTATTGATTGTGTGTTTCTATTCTTGCAGAGGACGATCTGAAATGGACGCTTTTTACGGTATGTCAACTAGGCATTTTCTAACTATTATTATAATTTCATCAGTCAAAACTATAGAACTTAAGTTAATCTTTCAAGTTTTATTTTTTGTCTGTAAAGTAAAAGTGCTTTTAAAACAAGAAGTTATGTCAAATCTTTCTCAACTCCTCAGCTGTGCTCAGGCGATAGACGGTCGCCTAGGACCCCGCCTTGCAAGTTAGTAAGTGGGGTCCCTGAGCTTTCAAGTAACGTTACTATAGTAATATATAATTCGTTGATTTAATATTTTACATAAAATCCGGGTGCGCGCATTTCGATTCTTTAATTAGATTACATTGCATGGACCTGACTAAACATTATACAGTTCACAAAGACGGTGAGTAGCTAACATTTTCCCAGACCTACTACAGCCTACATACAAAGGATAGCTCTGTATAGTTCATATACATGACAAATTTCCGAAAAAGATAGTAAATACAAAACAATAGAATGAATAAAATACGAAAACAAAATAAATATACACTAATTTGCATAATACCTCCCCGCGATATAGTGGGAGACCTCGAGTACCATGGTTATCACAGTATTCACACACACGGATCCCACCACACTTCTCTCCTAAATGCTCACGTTTCAGAAACAAGAAGAGACACATTTTTATTTTATTTGTGGCGCTCTTACTCTTTAGTAGCCTATTGCTTAATTTCTCAGGCCTATATTAGGCATTTTCCATGACAGAAAATTTGCTGTCAAAAATAAAATACCAAATATTATAATCTCTATGGTAATATCGACTTCACATATTTGGATTGCTCAATTGTCTGTCATAAACGTCACGAAGTCTCGTCAGAGTCGTAGTCATACAGCAATGCTATTTTTAGTTAATTGAAATAAGAATAGATGTTAAAGGGATACTATCTAAACTACTCCACCGTCTTTTCATATTAAACTATGTTATTCCCTTAACTAAGACGAGTTGATACATACCTCTCTCGTCTCAGTGCGTGCACTCAATCGCTCTGGCGCGCGGCGAAACTTTGTTCACTCAGTTCATTCAATATGGGCCAAGCAGAGAAGCTACCAAACACCTCCACGTTTTCCCTATTTAAACACAGTTACTCGCGTAGTGTAACTCGACCTAGGACAGTGACACAAAACAAAACGTTGCGCTTTTCTAAGCGTGTAAAATGGATAACTATATTGTATGGCGGAATACCATAGCAAGTGCTTATGAGCACTTCGACTTGGCGGAGTAATATCTTCACTCGTGAAAAATCCTCTCACCGGCCCCCGCTCCCTCTGGTGAAGATATTACTCCGCCAAGACGAAGTGCTTACAAGCGCTTGCTATGGTATTCCGCCATACAATATAGTTATCCATTTTACACGCTTAGAAAAGCGCAACGTTTTGTTTTGTG
The DNA here is from genome assembly GCF_963993115.1 of Abramis brama. Classification (NCBI taxonomy): domain Eukaryota; kingdom Metazoa; phylum Chordata; class Actinopteri; order Cypriniformes; family Leuciscidae; genus Abramis; species Abramis brama. Next base: position 10,436,850 of record NC_139969.1, read on the forward strand.
TCACCGTCCTAGGTCGAGTTACACTACGCGAGTAACTGTGTTTAAATAGGGAACACGTTGAGGTGTTTGGTAGCTTCTCTGCTTGGCCCGTATTGAATGAACTGAGTGAACAAAGTTTCGCCGCGCGCCAGAGCGATTGAGTGCACGCACTGAGACGAGAGATGTATCAACTCGTCTTAGTTAAGGGAATAACATAGTTTAATATGAAAAGACGGTGGAGTATCCCTTTAAAGGGTAACTAAACCCCTGGTCAGAGCCTGACTCCACCCACTGGCAATATTTGAAAAATGCGGGAAAAGTAGGCAGAGCCCAGTGGAGAGGGGGCGTGCATCTGAGACGTATATAGCCTAGAGCTGGTAAGTCCCGCCCCTTCCGCTAACCCCACTGGACCTCTAGGTTGAAAAATCGTCAATGCAAGTGAATGTGAGAAAATAATTATTTTCTGGTCTCGTTTGAATTTTGCCATGAATGTGAACATATGTTGTCTGTGAATTTTTAATATAATTTTTCGTGTGAAGAATGCTACAATTTAGCGGGTAGAAGTTTGATACGGTTAGACTTTGTGTGAGAACACTTTGTGGACTACAACTAGTTTTTACATCAGACGGGAATCTGAAGAAAGAACAGCCCATTTGGTTTGAATGGTGACATTTGGGTACAAAACACACAGGCATCTCGATCTGTCTCCATAGATTATTGCAGCATTAGCACCGTGATTTGACAAGTGGAGGGAAAATGTGTTATGGGGTGACGTCACATAGGCGACATGTAGTCTTTCTCGTTATGTCTTTTCCACAACTGCTAGCCAAATAATCATACAATATACTGTCAAACTCGTAACATGAAAAATTATATAAAAAATTCACAGACAACATATGTTCACATTAATGGCACAATTCAAACGGGACCAGAAAATAATTATTTTCTCACATTCACTTGCATTGACGATTTTTCAACCTAGAGGTCCACTTGGGGTTTTACGGATGGGCGGGACTTACCAGCTCGCAACGCGTCATAATCTGAAGACCACGCCCACCGGGGGGGAAACATTAGGCTTGTTTGAGATGAGCAAAATCTGCGCAGAACCGATCACCAGTGATCAGCGCGAGATGCATGCCGGTTAGAAATGTGTCCGAGTGCGGTCTGCCTTGCTCTGATGTCATGCTGACATATGTCAAAAACAAAAATCTCTCGCGAGCGCAAGGCGGACGTGTCGGATTCTGCAGTCGAGCGCAGTTGCTCTCCACTGACTGCGCTGATCAAAAGCATGATGGGAAACGTCCTGCTGACGACACAGCTTAATGCTCATTGGTTTTAAACAACCGTGATGCATTGTTCTCTTTTAAAATGTTTGATTTCAAAACTCTAATATCATGTTTTATGTGTATACATTATGTGTGAATATTCCCAAACTATCTGACAGTGCGATCTCTATGGGTTATGCAATGTAATTTATATTTATATATATATATATATATATATATATATATAAAACATGATTGATAAACATGTATTTGGAATGGAATTAAATAACAAGTAGCCTACTTTGGATGTCTTGTTCATTATAATTATTTTCATATAAAAGCAACATAACTTAAATTACATCCAGTTATTAGCAACACTGTGTACGAGCGTAAATCCCGTGAATCCCACGATATCCATCTTTGATCTCACAGGTGTCTGATCCACTGCGAGAAGAGAGATCTGTCCGTCTTGCCTGCGCTTTTTTCACTCCTCCCCTCACTGCAGCCGCCTACTCGCATACATTTCAGGCGAGGCAAGGCGCATCTCATCTCAAACAAGCCTAATGACATGACACCTGACTGACACTGAGTCGCGGAATGTCACGTGTTGCGACACCTCCAGTAGTGACTGACAGATTATTCGAACACATAGCCTACTGACGTAATTGTGGCACAAATCCTAAATAAATAGCCTAATTCTGTGATATCTAAAATATCAATTAAACGAATTAAAGTGCATTAATATTTTTTCAAACGTGTTATTTGTGTCACGTCTGTATTTGATTGGTATGTGCCACTGAATATTTTTTAATACCAGTGCTACTTTATGTTGTTTATCTGCAAAGTCACAAACTGCCCATTCTAGGAAAGACACGAAATAAATCTATCATGGGTCACTACGAATAACGTATTAACAGTCGCGTCCGTTACTGTAAACCTTTATTTGTGCGTGATGCTGCACAGACGCACACCAGTAGGTGTCAGTATAAGTGAGTAGGCCTAACACTGGCCAACACAAGATTCTCATCTGTGGCTTTAATATTTCAAAAATAATTGTAAATTATGTATGTTGTAGGCTACACATTAACTTAGCGATGTTATAAATCATATTTTTTGACAGCATAAAGCAAATTGTTATGCAAGTGGCATATGACGCAATCCATTGGCACATCTCACGTTTTAGTGACACATGCCAATATCCACTGGTACATGCCAGTTGACCTGTGTGTCACTAAAACTGACATGTCTCTTTATGTTGTGGCACCTCCAGTTGTGACACCTGCAGCTGTCTGCCAGAGTATAATGTAGATTATGTAACATATGCACATAGTTAATTTGTACAACAAAAATTTCTTTTATTTATTGAATAATTCCATAAAATTATTTTTGAAATATTAAAGGTACTGAGGAAGGTCCTGCGCGACCGAACGTTTGTTGAATTTTTAAAATGCACTGAGCACTTTTTTGCACTTGTATAAATAAAGAATATTGCTAGTAGCTCGGTATACTCCTTTTCATATAGGCCTACTAACAAACAAATGATTTTTAATAATATTTTTTTTTACACTTTTTGGAAGGACTTGAAAAATTTAAGCCACAGATGAGAATCTTTTTTTTTATTTTTTTATTTTTTTTATTATGCTTGCAAACAATACAGAGATGACAAACATGGAATACAATTTTGTAACAGAATTACAAAAATGTCAATACAAAATATAACAATATGTACAATGTCATCTGAACATACAAAATAGCAGTACAAAACCAAGACAAATAAAAATAAAGAGAAATGAAGAAGAGAGAAAAAAAAATCATGAGGGTAAGACATTTTATACATCATTTAGTGTACACAGATTAAAGTCATTACAATTTGAAATAGTTTTAATTGCTTTCTTATTTACTGAGGATGAAATAGTGTTAAGGTACATTTTAAATTCTTTAAAAAAAAAACAATAAAAATTGGTTTGTTATTGGTGAATTTACATATATGGATGTAAAATTTGCCAATAAAATAAAATAAATTAATAACAAAGCAGGCTTTTTTTTTTATTGGGGTCAGAATCAAAGTATCCAAAAATAATGTCTTTAAAGGTTACTGAAATATCTTGCTGGATATCTTTAATAAATATTTCAATATTTTTCCATAGTTGTTCAGTATAGAAACATGACCAAAATAAATGCTAAACAGTTTCTGTGTGAACTTGGCAAAATGAGCATCTTGTGTCAATATTACTTTTATATTTAATCATAAAATATTTAACAGGGTAAAATTGATTTATTATTTTAAAGGACACTTAAGAGAGTGCAGATTCCTATTGGAATTGCTCCCATAACGCAACTCTTTGGGGGTAACTGGCATATTGTATTCAGAAAGAAATTCAGTGTAAGTCATTAAAAAACCTTGGTTGTTGAAAAGCTGACATACTAAAAGTAAGCCCTTATTAAACCATTTATCAAAAAATAAAGATCTATTTTTGTATAAAATATTTTGATTATTCCAAATAAAGAATTTATGGGGGGTGAAATTGTGTTTATATATTAAAGCCCATGCCAAAAGTACCTGTTGGTGGAAATTAGAAAGTTTGATGGGAATTTTAGATATGTTGTAATTGCACATTAATAAAAATCTTATACCCCCAATATTTGAAAAAGCTTGTTGTGGGAAGATATTCCAGATGGAGTCTTGATTTTTCAAATACCGATGAAGCTAATTTATTTTAAAAGTATAATTTAAAGAACTAAAATCAATCAAATTTAACCCACCTTTGTTATAATTGTTTAGAATAACCGATTTCTTCATTCTGTCAGATCTCTATCAATCAATTTACATGTGGACTTATCAACATAAAGAGATTGGGCCGCATAAGAGAGATGTGAAAGTCCCTCTGCCTTGGTGAGCAAAACTCTTCCTTTAATAGATAGATCCCTTTGAAGCCAGCAATTAAGTTTTTTCTTTGTTTTAGCAATAATCGGATTAAAGGTTGTTGCACATCTATTTTTATCTTTAGTTATTTCTATGCCAAGATATTTTACAGTACTTTTTAACAGCTATGCCACATATTGAAGAAACGTTACAATTTTTAATGGGCAATAATTCACATTTATCATTATTCAGACTTAAACCAGAAGCTCTAGAGAATGACTGAAGGATATTTAAGGCTACGGGGATTTGAGAGGAGTCTTCTAAAAACAATGCTGTGTCATCAGCTAATTGACTTATGATTCATTTTTTAGTTCCTACAGTGATGCCTTTTAGGTTGCTCCTTGTAATGTGCAAATTAAGAAATTGTACAGCAATTAAAAATAAATAAGGAGACACTGGACAACCCTGTCGAACACCACGATTAAGGAAAAATCTGGGAGTGGTACCGTTTTTTAGTTTAATAGAACTATTTCCATTTACATATAACATTTTAACCATCTTACAGAAGAAAAAAAAATCACCAAATCCTATTTTTTTAAGAGCTTGAAATAAAAAGCCGTGTTCTAAAGTATCAAAAGCTTTGTAATAATCTAAGAAAAAAATGAAGCTGTCATTATTAATTATATCAGAATAATCTAAAATATCTAATATTAATCTTATATTGTTAGATATGTGTCTATTTTGCATAAAGCCAAACTGTGCTTCATCAATAATAGAATGTTACACTCCTTTTAATCTTTTGGCTAATACTAAAGCAATTATTTTATAATCACTGTTTAGTTGCTAGTAGGACGCCAATTATCTATTACATTAATATTTTTATTTGGTTTGGGAATTAAAGTGATCAGCCTTGGCATAATGTAGGAGGGAGAGACGATTTGTTTATGCTTTCCTTAAAGACATTTAATAAGAAAGGAGCTATATTTTCACTGAATATGTGATAGAATTCTGACGTTAGTCCGTCTGTACCAGGGGATTTGTTTATTTTTAAAGATTTAATTGCTTCATCAATTTCTTTTAAAGTAATGGGAGAATCGCAGAAGGCTTGATCAGCATTACCTAATTGATTAATGGAAAATAACGAATCAAAAAAATTATGAGCATATTGCTTGCTAAATTTAGATGTGTATAAATCATGATAGAATTTGGCACAAAAATTAGCAATGACTCTTTTGTCTTCACAGAGAGTTCCATCAATCATAAGCTTTTCAATCAGATTTTTTTCCATTTGTTGTCTTTCCAATCTAAAGAAATAAGAAGAGTTTTGCTCACCTTCCTCAATCCATCTTTTCCGTGATCTAATAAATGCCCCCTCAGCTTTTTGTTTATAAACCTCATCCAGCGCATTTTGATGATGAGCAAGCTCAACCTTTTCAACATCAGATAGAACCATTTTAGATAGAAGATTTGAAATTTTACATATTATAATACTCTCATCATTGTTTTTCTTTTTAGCCAATTTGCTACCAAAAGAACGTATGTATTTACCAATTTCATATTTCACTAATTCCCAATTACTGCAAAAATTGTTTTCCTTATTTGCTTTTTCCCAATAACTAGTAATTATACATTTAATTGTATCTTTTACTTCTTTATATTTAAGCAATGAATTGTTTAGTTTCCAAAAGGAGGTAAATCTTTGCAAGTTAGCAGTATCTGAAAGAGGAATGAATATGGATATGCATTTGTGATCAGAGAGAGGCGATGGAGTAATATCAGAGGATACATTATTTAAATCTCTAGAGATAAGCCACATATCGATACGAGACTGGTTTGAAAGAGAATTGTTGCTCCATGTAAATTGTTTTTGAGAAGGATGAGTTTCTCTCCAACTATCGAGTAAAGAAAATCTCTGCATAAACCTCTTTAAGGACACAAAAGTGGGTACAGGCTGGAACGAATGGGTAAATTGGGATCCTGACACTCAGTATGCACTAAAAAATGCAGTAAACATTTTGTCACTGGTAAGTCAAATATCCAAATGTCAGTTATTATATTTTTCTAAGCTAAGCTATACTGTCACCGATTATGTTCCCTGCTCCAGTGTAATATGTAATATGATCATATTACTCTCAGAGTAATATGATACCTTGTGCTCTGTTTCTTTGTGTCCTTAAATGCTTGTTTTTTGGGGTCAACAGATTATAAAAACTTATTTCTGGGGGTTTTTTTTAGCTTGTTTGCTGTACACCTTGTCACATAGCAGCTTTTAGACATTGTTTTGTTTTTTGTTATAAGTCAAGGAGGCCAATATTAACCAACTGCAGAACCGCAGAACCATACGTCATAGCAGTGTGAGGATGACAGCGCCAGCCTAACAGTCTGAAGCCGGAAGTGGGCAGGGTAAAAGCATCTAAGGGGTGGAGATGGGTAGGTTTAGGGGTGGGTTTAACGGTCAGGGGGTGGAGATGGGTAGGTTTAGGTATGGTATATGCAAGGTGGCTATGTATGGTATGCGGTTCCGGCATCAGACTGTTAGGCTGGCGCTGTCGTCCTCACACTGCTATGACGTATGGTTCTGCGGTTCTGCAGTCAGACCTATCTCAAGGAGGCAGCCTCTCGCAATGCAAAGTCAATGGAGACGGTTGGAGGATTGTTGACGTCATCTGACGTCAGAGGGTACCACAACTTCCAATAGGAAAATTCAGCTGCAGTAGCCACTGTTCAACCTGAAGAGGGCAGCACTCAGAAATTTTTACACCATATTTTGTAAAATTAAAACACTTTAAACACAAATGTCAAAAAAATTAGAACAGCACTAATAAAGCCCCTTTCTTACAGATCATTAACTAAAAAAAGTTGGTTTAGTTACCCTTTAAGCTGTGGTAGGAATGGCATCCAAACGCCATCTTTCTGGACCTGAAAAAAGGAAAAGGAGAATGGTTGAGGAAGAAAGACAAGCTCAAAGTAAAGGTATGTTCTTCTGACTTCTATAAATAGTGTGTTATTTATTGCTGTATTATTAGTTTTCATATTCATAATAATAAATGTAACAATGCCCATGATCGCAGAAGGACAGACATGAAAAAATTGGGCCACATTCAGCATGTTAAGAATGATCTACCCACGAATTTTGTATAGAATTACCCTCTGATGAAGTTATCGTAATTGTTTAAACGAAGCCGGGCCATCTCAGGCCTAGGTGAAGGGTAGGTTGTACAGAGCACGGAAAATGGCCGTTTTACCCCTTTTGATATGCTAATTATGCAATTAAATCACGTTAACTCTTTCTCTGCAATTTCTCAACTGAGAATAATGGTCATTATTAATAATCACTATTATAATTTGAGCAAAATAATCATGATTATCAGTTTCATTATTATCATGCAGTCCTAACCCACTCCACCCATTCTCCCTCCCCGCTAAAAACAGGTTTCTCCCTCTTTCCAAATTCATATTTAAACCACCATAAAATTTCTAAATAATACAAAACATTTTTGTTTTTGTGATCATCATAAAGGCCTTAAGCTGAAATGTAGTACTGCATTTCTAGTCATAATTGTAACAGTATCTTATGCATTTACAAAAACACCTTTAATTTATGCTTTATTTTATATGCTTTATTTTTTATGTGTGCTTTCTGTCTTTTATGTTCTAGGGGCTATGCTGAATTTTTTTTTTGTTTCTTAGTGTTTTTTCATATGTACGTTAAATGTTACACTTTTATACACTTAAATATTGAGCAATCTATAGCCTAATTTTTATATATATTTATTTATTTATTTATATAAAGAATTAGGCTGTAGATTGCTCAATATTTAAAAAATAATTTTTTATGTACAATTCATACATTTTATTTCATTTATTTGAGTTTCATGTAAATATTTTTTCATATGTATGTTGAATGCTACACTTACTACACATTTACAAACTTAAATATTGAAATTGTCGTCTCATGTGCTTTTTCTTCCTTCATAAAATTGTTATGAGAGTTTTTTACTCCAGTGGGGCCAATTTTCATGATCTTGCCTGGGGCCCCACAACCCCATGGGCTGGCACTGTACACAAAGCTTGTATTGTACCGAAAAAGTGTTATTTAATTCATGATATTTAAGGCTGAAAGCAACAATAATAATACAGTGTTATTACGGTGTCTAAATTTCTTCCTGTTATCTAGAGTTTCGCAGTAAGAAGAACATTTCCACATCTCACTCTGGGCCAAATGTGAGCGCTGCAGCTCAGAGTGGAAGCCATATTACAGCTCCTGCACTCACTGACAATACAATAACAGGCAATGTCCACATCATACACAATGCACCTGGTAAGAAAAATGTGTTGTACATTCATAGATGCTAATAATATAGATTATTATAATTTTTCTGATAATGTATTGAGTATTTTCGTGTGTGTAATCACGTCATGTGCTAAAATATATTCATTGTACAATTAGAAGAAGGATCTAAAAGATACTTGCTAATACAATTTTATTAATGCTGTATATGTTTTAGATTTATCTGTTGACAATTTATAATTTATTGACATTTAAAGATAGTTTGTCTTATTTTCTGCAGGTTTTACTGCGTATCGCTCACCCTCTGAAAAAACACAAACCTCGGGTAATAGATACATCTGATATGTCTTGAATGTTGTACCTTCCACCTCTGAAATGTCTTACTGTATTAGAATCATAATTTGTTTTAAAATTCACTAACCCTTTTTAAAATGGCTGATTTTATGTGTGCAGCATCAAGGTCAGTGATTTTAAAATACAAGAAGCTGATCTGCAGCAAGTATCAGTGTGTGACCGAGTATAACTCACGGCCTGGTGAACATGTGCTGCTGTCTCAGCGCTACACACAACCTCTGATCATTCAGAAACATAGAGATCCAAAAGAGAGAGAAGAAGAGATCTGCTCGAGTGGAGAGAGCTTCCAGCAGGTCCTCAGATCCAGGAGCAGTGATGACTCCGTCCATCTGAACTCTCTGTTCGACCCAGATAGTCACAGGATCGGTCCTAGTGCTGTTATACTGCAGGGAAATTCTGGGAACGGGAAATCCTTCACTGTGCAGAAGATCATGATGGACTGGGCATCTGGTGACCTCTACAAAGAGCGGTTTGATATTGTGTTCCACTTAAAGTGTAAAGAAATAAACCGCATTCCTGGCAAAAAGAGTTTGGTGGAGATCTTGAGCTACAGCTGCAGTTTAACATCAGATCAGATCTCACAGGTACTACAGCATTCACCAGAGAAGGTGCTTTTCATCATTGATGGATTTGATGAGCTGAGACTCACAGAGGACATTTATGGCATGTCACCAAACACTGATCCGCTTCAGAAAGCCCCACCTGTGGTTGTTCTCTGTGACCTGCTGAGGGGTCGAATCCTGCCAGAGTCCTTCCTGCTGGTCACCTCCAGATCTACAGCTACAGACACACTGAGTGAACTGCTCAAAGGACCTCAGCGTTTCTCTGAGATTATGGGCTTCTCTGAGAAGGGGGTAGAGGAGTATTTCCAGAAGTTTTTTCAGAATGAGGAGCTTTTCGGGAAGGCTTATACATTTGTAAAGACAAATGAAACTCTCATCACCGCCTGTTCAATCCCTGTCGTCTGCTGGATCATCTGCACAACTATCAAGGAACGATTCAAAAGTGGTGCCGATGTAACAAGTGGACTGGAAACCACCACCTCCATCTACGCTGACTTTGTGTCCACTCTACTGGAGCATCACAGCCAGGGTTTGAGTCAGTCTGTCCCGACCCTGCTGAGGAGTCTGGGTCAGCTGGCAGAGAGAGGGATGCTGGAACATCAAGTCCTGTTGGATGAGAAAACTGTTAATAAAACAGTTTCAGACCCTGCTGGCAATCCATTCCTGTGCAAGTTCCTGTTTAAAATAACAATCCGCCAGGAGACGATGTTCAGTTTCATGCATCTCAGCTTTCAGGAGTTCTTCACCGCTCTGTACTATGTCCTTCTGGATGAAGAAGAGTCCCAGAGGAAATGTACACAGCTATTTTCTATTAATGATTCAGGTTGTGGTAGTCCTCCACACTTTGCAGCTGTGGTGCAGTTTGCATTTGGTCTGCTGAATAAGGATGTGAGACGCAAACTTGAGAAACACGGTCTCTTTGTTCATCCAAAAACACAGGCTCATCTAAAAGAATGGATTTTGAAAGAGCTTCAAAATAAAATTCGTGAGAGTAGAGCATTTTTTTTCCTTCACTGTCTCTATGAACTTCATGAAGAGGACTTTGTGAAAGTAGCTATGGAAGCCTGGAAAAGTATTAGAGCATATAATGCTGTTCTAAGAAGAACAGACTGCTGGGCGCTGCTGTACTGCTCTCAGTGCTGTCAGTGCATGGAAGAACTGTATCTTGACACCAGATTAACTTCTGAAAAGTTGCTTATGATTCTGCCAGTTCTCCACAAGTTTAAGGAAGTACAGTAAGTGCTTTGTTCCAAAACAGATACTCAGTGAATCTAATTAATATCTATCGAATTCATTCTATTTTTATATATACATACCATCACTAATTGGTTTAATTTTATTTCTTACTTGTGGATTTATTATTCTAAAATTTAAATGTGTCTGTTTACAGATACACATTCCATACATTTTACAAATGTGTCATTGTTTTTATTGTTTGTTTAAGTTAACTTGATTATTTAGTCTATACATTCATCTTCTGGATTTGATTTTGAAGCTTGGCTGTTAAAGGTTCATCAGACTCTGAAACTACTGAACTGATATGTGCTCTCACAAGAGAACAGACCCTGAGCTCTCATTGGTAATGTCTCAAAAAACATTTATACATTTCATGTGTTTTATATACACATTTCATGTGTTTTTTCTGTTATTTGATTCACAGCTTTCATGTTGACAAGCCATTTACAAAATTTCTCACAATTGATCTGTCAATCAATAAAGAGCCCTGCAGGTGAATAAAAAGTGATTTTTTTTTCCTGTTCATCTAATAGCCGTTTCTCATGATAACCAGAAGAGTTATGTGACAATTATATTTTGGATAACCAGTTATATCATCACCTTGTTCCCTTTCGTGGTCACTCCGAGTTACGTCGGATGACGACGATTGGGGTTTCGCCTAGAAGCCTATCACCTTCGAGTATATAAAACGAGCCAATGGCAATGAAATGCCATGGGTCTGCGGAATTTGCATAGCGTATCTCCGCCCACCGCAGGGGGTATATAAGGAAGTACACTGGCAACATGCAGATATGTTTTCGCTTCGGAGCCGAGAACTTCTCCACTCCACGCAAGCCAATTCTGAGTTATTCTTCTCATCCCTTCGAGACGAGCGAACTCTCCGGTGTTGGTGTGACGGCGATTTCAGCGAGTGCACACTACCCTGCTGATCTGGTCAGTGATCCGCTTCAGCATCCGCAGAGTTTTTCCTCTCACAAAAAGAGCATTGCACGTGGCACGTCTTTTTAAAGATGCCTCGCCCGTGCACTTCTGGTTGCGGTCGCGATGTATTCTTTTCTGATGGGCACAATCTCTGCTTAGCGTGTTTGGGCGTTGATCACGCTAAAGCAGCGTTTGTGGATGACTCATGTTCTCACTGCGGGAACATGACCATCTCCATGCTGCGGTCGAGACTCAATGAGCTCACCAGAGCGAGAGTCCCCCTACCCACACCCCAATCTACTGACTCCCCGAGAGCTAGTACTTTGGCTGGTGGCCGGGGTGACCTGAGGGTGACTGTGTGGGACATACCGCCGACACGTCCACGGTCCACACGCCCCTCTTCAGCATCGGTACCCGCGAGTGTTCAAACTGAGACCGCTGGTCCCTCTACGGAGGCCCCGCGTGTTTCGTTTGGAGCTCCAGAGGAGGATGCAATGTCGATCGCTGCATCACAAGGTGGGCGTGAGTCCTCGGGAAGTGAGGATTCGGCTGTGTTGCCGCCCTCGGGCGCGCCAGCATTGCCCGAGTCTGATCCCAAGCTGACTGCCATGCTTTCCCGGGCAGCCGTGGCCATTGGGCTCGAGTGGTCCCCGCCACCCGATCCAGTGCGCTCGCGGCTGGATGATTGGTTTTTGGGAGCGGCCGCTGACACTCGTCGCCGCCCAACCCCAATTCCATTCTTCCCGGAAGTGCATGAGGAAGTCACGCGGTCCTGGAAGGCTCCCATGTCTTCCCGTGATCGTCCGTCGGCTTTCTCCGGCTTTCCTCCCCTCGATAAGGCTGATGCTTGTGGGTACACTGGGATTCCCCCGGTTGAACGTTCTGTCGCGATGCAGCTGTGTCCGACAAGCGCTTCATCGCGTGGTGATCCTAAGCACCCATCCAAAGCCTTACAGAGCGGCGGGACAGGCAGCTGCCTCTTTGCATGCCATGGCCATCTTGCAGGTCTACCAGGCCAAGATGCTCCGTGACATGCACGAGGGTAGGACAGACCCAGGGCTCTTCGATGAGCTGCGCGCCGCCACCGACCTCGCTCTCCGAGCGACGAAGGTGACCGCGCGCTCCCTGGGTCTGGTGATGTCCACAGCTGTGGTCCAGGAGCGACATCTCTGGCTGAACCTGGCCGATATGCGTGAGCCCGAGCGGACTCGTCTGCTCGACGCTCCCATATCCCAGGCCGGCCTTTTCGGCGGTGCAGTCGAGGACTTTGCCCAGCAGTTCTCGACCGCCCAGAAGCAGACTGAGGCGATCAAGCACATTCTGCCCCGACGCTCCGCTGCTCAGCCGTCGGCACAGAATCCTCAGCCTGCTCGCCGCCGAGGGCGCCCTCCCGCGGCTCCCGCCCCTCCCGCACGGCCCCAGCAGCAGCCTTCATCTGGGCCGCGTCGTGGAGGAAGCCGCAGGAAGGCGCCACAGCCCTCTCCAGCCCATATCGGCCTGGTAGACCTGCAAGATGGCCCGCTAAACGCCAGGCCAAGCGGCGCTCCTGAGACGGGCCGCTCAGGATTGGCACTCTTTTCTGTTCAGGAGCTGGTAGCAGGGCCACTCCTTCCCCCGGTGGAGGGCCGGGGGAGAATCTTTTGTTCTTTTGTCCAACGACGAGCAGTACCCTAATGTGGTTAAAGACAGAATTGAATTCCCCAATCCTGAGCCAACAGAGCCCGAGGGCCGCAGTGCGCACCACCCTCGGGTCCCGCCACTGCCGCCCTCCTCTGTTCCAGAGGTGCGGGATGACAGCACGCGCCACCCTCGGGTCCCGCCACTGCCGCCCTCCTCTGTTCCAGAGGTGCGGGATGACAGCACGCGCCGCCCACGGGCCACGCTCCTCTCATCCCCCTCTGTCGCCAGACCCCTGCCAGAGCATGCCCCCGTGGGACGCGCGCCCTCCCCTGGCCTCCTCTGGCAGGACGCGGTTAATGACCGTGCCCCCGCACAGGGCCGCTATGCCACCCTCGCCGGTGCCGGTCATTCCGCCTCGCTGCCCCACCGACGGTACGTCTGTGGTTCGCATGACCCCGCTGGTGCACTTTCTGGAGGCCTGGCTAGAGCTTCCCAGACTGTCCCGCTGGGTCGCGAGAACCATCAGGCTCGGCTACGCGATTCAGTTCGCGCGATCTCCTCCCCGCTTCAGGGGAGTCCGCTTCACTTTGGTCGGTGGCAATGCCCCTGTCATGAGAGCGGAGGTCGCCACCCTACTGGCGAAGGGTGCGATCGAGATTGTCCCTCCAGCCGAGATGAAGTCCGGCTTCCACAGCCCTTACTTCATTGTACCCAAGAAGTCCGGTGGGTTACGGCCAATCCTTGACCTGCGCGTCTTGAACCGCTCCCTTCACAGGCTGCCGTTCAAGATGCTAACGGCCAAACACATCCTCCAGTGTGTGCGGCCGCAGGATTGGTTTGCAGCGATCGACCTGAAGGACGCCTACTTCCATGTCTCCATTTTACCTCGACACAGACCGTTTCTACGGTTTGCTTTCGAGGGGCAGGCATACCAGTACGCGGTTCTCCCTTTCGGGCTAGCCCTGTCTCCTCGCGTCTTTACGAAGGTCGTCGAGGCAGTCCTTGTTCCCCTCCGGGAACACGGGGTTCGCATCCTGAACTATCTCGACGACTGGCTGATCCTAGCTCACTCTTGAGACCAGGTTTGCGAACACAGGGACCTAGTGCTCCGGCACCTAGCTCGTCTGGGCCTTCGGGTCAACTGGGAGAAGAGCAAACTCTGCCCCGTGCAGAGGATCTCTTTTCTCGGTATGGAGATCGACTCGGTCGCCATGTGCGCGCAGCTTACGAGCGAGCGCGCGCAGTCACTGCTGACTTGTCTTCGCCAATTCAAGGGCAAGATTGCGGTTCCATTGAAATTATTTCAGAGGCTCCTGGGGCATATGGCATCCGCAGCCGCAGTAACGCCGCTGGGATTGCTTCATATGAGACCGCTTCAGCTTTGGCTTCGCGATCGAGTCCCGAGGTGGGCATGGCAACACGGCACGCTCCAAGTCCCACTGACTCCAGCCTGCCGTCAGACCTTCACCCCGTGGACGAACCTCAAGTTTCTACGGGCCGGAGTGCCCCTAGAACGAGTTTCCCGGCATGTTGTTGTATCAACAGATGCATCCACCACGGGTTGGGCGCCATGTGCAATGGACATGCTGCCGCGGGCTCCTGGACAGGACCCCAGCGCCTTTGGCATGTCAATTGCCTCGAGTTGCTGGCTGTACGTCTCGCCCTGCACTGCTTCCGGGCGTTGCTCAAGGGTCAGCACGTACTAGTCCGATCAGACAATGCCGCGACAGTAGCGTACATCAACCGTCAAGGTGGTCTACGCCCCCCGCCGTATGTCGCAACTCGCCCGCCACCTCCTCATATGGAGTCAGAAGCATCTGAGGTCGCTTCGAGCCATTTATATCCCGGGAGACCTGAACCAGGCGGCCGACGAGCTGTCTCGGCTTCGGCCTCTCGCTGGAGAATGGAGACTCCATCCCCAGTCGGTCCAGCTGATTTGGGATCAGTTCGGGGACGCACAGGTAGACCTGTTTGCCTCCCGCGACTCGTCCCACTGCGACCTGTATTATTCTCTGACCAAGGGCACGCTCGGCACGGATGCACTGGCGCACAGCTGGCCGCGGGGCCTACGCAAGTATGCGTTTCCCCCAGTGAGCCTTCTTGCGCAGACCTTGCGCAAGATCAGGGAGGACGAGGAGCAGGTAATTTTGGTTGCCCCGTATTGGCACAACCGGACCTGCTTCTCCGAACTAGTACTCCTCCCTGGCCAATCCCTCTGAGGAAGGACCTCCTTTCTCAGGGACGGGGCACCCTTTGGCACCCTCGTCCCGATCTTTGGAACCTCCACGTGTGGCTCCTGGACGGGACGAGGCAGGTTTGAGTACCCTACCACCAGCGGTGGTGGCTACCATCACTTCTGCTAGAGCATCGTCCACGAGACATGCCTACGCGTTGAAGTGGAACCTCTTCGTCAACTGGTGTTCTTCTAAACATCAAGAACCCACGAAATGCCCGATCAGTGTCGTGCTTTCCTTCCTGCAAGAGGGGTTGGAGCGAAGGCTGTCTCCCTCCACCCTGAAAGTGTATGTTGCCGCCATTGCCGCACATCACGATGCAGTTGATGGTAAGTCTCTGGGAAAGCACGACCTGATCATCAGGTTCCTGAGGGGAGCGAGAAGACTGAATCCTCCTCGTCCTCCCCTCGTACCCTCTTGGGACCTCTCAGTGGTTCTAACTGCCCTGCAGAGTGCTCCATTTGAGCCTTTGCAATCAGTAGAGCTTAAGTTCCTGTCTATGAAGACAGCACTCCTGGTTGCATTGGCCTCCATCAAGAGGGTAGGGGACCTGCAGGCATTTTCGGTTGACGAAGCGTGCCTGGAATTCGGGCCGGCTAACTCTCACGTGATCTTGAGACCCCGGCCTGGATACGTGCCCAAGGTTCCTACCACTCCCTTTCGAGACCAGGTGGTGAACCTGCAAGCGCTGCCCTTGGAGGAGGCAGACCCAGCCTTGGCACTGCTCTGCCCAGTACGCGCCCTTCGTGCTTACGTAGACAGAACGCGGTGTTTCAGGACCTCAGACCAGCTCTTTGTCTGTTATGGTGGGAGGCTGAAGGGAAAGGCTCTCTCAAAGCAAAGGTTATCTCACTGGATAGTGGATACCATTGCTTTGGCATACCAGCAGCAAGGTCGTCAATGCCCCCTTGGTGTGAAAGCCCACTCCACTCGTAGTGTGGCTTCCTCTTGGGCTCTAGCGCATGGCGCCTCGCTAACAGACATTTGTAGAGCTGCAGGCTGGGCGACACCAAACACATTCGCGAGATTCTATAATCTCCGAGTAGAGCCAGTTTCTTCCCATGTACTCGCTTCAACCAGCCGGTACTAGATTCTGCTCAGGTGTCTTCGCTTGCTCGCCATTCCTCTCCACGGACGGGATACGTGTGATTATCTTCTCAGGTGAGTCTGATAAGCTCTGAGTTTCCTCCAGCACTGGTTACGTCAACGCCTGAGTTATGCCAATCTGCCATAACGCAGCTTTTGCGCTTGACTAGGTGCATCCATGTGCATGGTCCCCCCTCTGGGCGACCCCCACATGTGTATTCCACTGTAAGTCTCTTTTGAGCGTGTGTCTTTC
Organism: Abramis brama; assembly: GCF_963993115.1. Lineage (NCBI taxonomy): Eukaryota > Metazoa > Chordata > Actinopteri > Cypriniformes > Leuciscidae > Abramis > Abramis brama. The sequence goes on from NC_139969.1 coordinate 10,453,515, forward strand.
CCTTGGCAAGCCACCTTGCCACCCCTGGGGTTTACATATTCCACCTGCGGCTGGACACCTCAGTGATACTCCATATGCATCCCTCTGGATCATATGTGTCTCTCAAGTCCCCCCCTTAATGGTTGGGCGTAATTGCATATTTCTCCTGAGATATGCTTCCCAGTGTACCTTGGTATTCCTGTGTTGGGTAGGACTCCTTCGTTCGTGCTAGTCTCACAACAGGGAGCTCAGACTTACGCAGGGCACTGGATGACAGCCGAGGTGGCGTGATTAGACTGGAACCCCAATCGTCGTCATCCGACGTAACTCGGAGTGACCACGAAAGGGAACGTCTCGGTTACGGATGTAACCCTCGTTCCCTGAGTAGGGAACGGAGACGTTACGTCTTCCTGCCACTTCCGCTGTGTCGCTGAAAAACGCCTGGGTCCAGTTTCGACTCCTCAGCGAAGACATATCTGCATGTTGCCAGCGTACTTCCTTATATACCCCCTGCGGTGGGCGGAGATACGCTATGCAAATTCCGCAGACCCATGGCATTTCATTGCCATTGGCTCGTTTTATATACTCGAAGGTGATAGGCTTCTAGGCGAAACCCCAATCGTCGTCATCCGACGTAACGTCTCCGTTCCCTACTCAGGGAACGAGGGTTACATCCGTAACCGAGACGTTCAATAACCACAACAGCTTAATCTATTAGTACCCGTGTATGTCAAGTCACCTTCATTTATATACCTCTTCAATACAATAAAGATTGTTTCAAAGCAGCTTTACAGTGATAACAGGTACATTTTAAAATAAGCATAAGCCTTTTCCTGGCAAACATCTGACATTTATCTGGCCTGTTTTTCCTGCACAATCTAATCATTCAGAATTATGGTGGTAATAATGCAGCTAAATTGGTGACCTAAAACAGCTCAAACAATAAAGTATCACACTTCAGCGTCTTTGATTAATGCTGACGATGCAAATAATGACTGGTGCCCAACAGACCATCCATTGATCATAATAATAATTATATCACAGAAAGTTATTCTAAGAAAGGACTTGTTGGTTTACAGACACAACAACAACAACATTGATACCATTCTGTTTTTTTGTTTGTTTTGTTTTTTTGTATAGCATCCAAACATTTCATCCACGGTGTGAAGACCTAGGAGCATCTTTGAAATCACTCAGTCTAGCCTTTCCAAAAGCAGGACTAATCGACATCGACTGGACCAGACTTTCTCAGATATTTCACAGAGGAGATTCACATGCATGGTTGTCTTTTCTCTGTTCTTTATCTAAACTGAAAAAGATTGAAATGAGACCGTACTGTCTAAGTAAGATGTGGTCTGTTTGGACCCTCCAAATCATCCAGAACTGCTCCAGTCTAACAGAACTCATGTAAGAAAAATATATGAAATCACCTTTTGTCTTGTTTCTATTTGAATTTGTCTGTTATTAGGAACTGTGTAGACTCATGTTGTGCCAAACCTGCATTTTTTCTTCTTCTGAGGAACAAAAAAGAAGTCATTTTAAAGAATGGTGGTGTCCCAAACAGTTTCAGATGCCATTGACTTCCATTGTATGAACAAAAAAATACAATGGAATTCAGTGTGAATGAAACCATTTTCTTACCAACCTTGTTCAAATGATCTTCTTCTGTATTCTGCAGCAGAAAGTCAGTCATAGAGGTTAGGAATGACACGGCCCTCATCCATTTAAATCTCTATGGAATTGTTCAAATGAATGTGTGAAAAAGAAAGTATAAAGTATGGAATTATCAGTCCCTAAAAACAAAATCATTTTATCTTTATAATGTGTATCCATATCTAGGGTGGATGCTTGCTTTTTACTGGAGGAAGGAATCGAGATCTTGCAGAGCTCACTCACAAGACCAGCCTGTATTGTGACAGTTCAGGGGTTTGTATTGGTTTATCATCATACATTTTGCATCAGTAAATCTCTTTTCCAATTTTTTTATGGAGACCTTTATAAAGAGAGACTAGAACCTTTAAAAAGGACACAAAACACCATAAAAGTATGACTTATGCATATTCAATGTTTTCCACATGATACCTTTTTGTGAGAAACAAACCAAAAGTTTGAGAATTGCTATTCATAGATTTATTTTTCTTTACATTATCCCTAGATCTCCTAGTTCATTAGCAGTCAATAACAACTTCAATTTTTGTCTGTTTCTCACACAAATAATTGTTACAGCAGATTGTCAGGTTTGTTAAAGACTCTGTAGTGATGCTGTGCTCTGTGCTTTCTGATGAAGGGTCATGTGCAATAAACAGTCTCAAAAATGCACACAATATAAGGACTACAGATGTAGCTGCAACCAGGAGGTGAAGATTCACCTGAATTCCCAGGGCTTTTCTAAGACGTCGCAAAAGTAAGTTATGGCTAATATTAAAAACTAAGAATGCACCAGTAATGAGATGCATCAATGATGAGAACTATAATATGACAATTTTTTTATGATTTATACAATTCCATATGAATATTGTATATTAAATGTACAAGTTTTCAGTGCAATAGCATATGATCATTGTGTGCAGTGTGGATCTTTACATACTGGTCGGCTTTGTATATATAGGCCTACTTATTTCTACATGATTTATCATGTGTTTTATCTCTAGACCCTCTCTAATAAGGTCCTTGTTTTGGAACTATATGGCACCACTTGATGACTAGGAGAAACTGCTATAGCAGCATCTTTACCTAGAGCTGTGAGTGGGAATAAAGACGTCAACCAAATATATCTACAATCTTTTAGATGCATGGGTTAGGGTTAGGGTTAGGTTAGTAATAGTAATAGTCATGTGTCAATTTATTTGTATATTGTGTTTCACAATACATATTGTTTCAAAGCAGCTTTACAGAGTTTTACGATGTTGATGCTTAATTGTCTAATTAACCGTTTAGAGCTGAATGATAGTATAGTTTAATTTGCTTTATAGTATATATCGTGTGACCACGTGAGGGTATGTATGCATGCAGAAAAAATTGTATATATTATACGGGGTTTTAATTTACACGGAGACATGGAGAATTATGAATCTGTAAGGTTTTGTACAATTTATAATAATTTGGTGTATTGACAAGCCTATTTACTAGTATTTGATGATGTTTATCACTGCCACAGATAAATGACAGGTTTTAAGATTTTGGTCATATTTTAGGGACTTCACTGTTGGTGCCTTTTAGAAGAGTCATATTAGAATCTGGAAGTTATGTGTTTTGATTTTACAGTACTGAGACTTAAAAACAAACTAATAAAACATGAAAACAAAATATGTATATATGTATGTATGTATCGCAATAGTCTCTTTCAGTTGTTGCACAACTCTTCTCCAAACTCAAGATCTAGAGCCGCTGGGAAAAGCTGTGGCATTGGCTGTACAGCCTAAACTATCTGGAAAAGATGTTTGTTTGGAGGAGGGCTCTGCACTTTTCTCATGTCTTGTCTCCTGCTTTGTTGAGGGGGTAATTTCATGTCTTACATGCTCACAGCAATGTCTGTAAATGTATTGGCAGTAGCAAGTCTCTGTACTTGCTCAGCAGCGTAGCAGATCTATTCCGCCAAGACCAAATACTTTAGTTCAACCAAAAATGAAAATCATTTACTCACACTCAAGTTGTTCCAAACCTGTATGAGTTTTCTTCTGCTGAACACAAACGAAGATATTTTGAAGAATATGGGTAACCAAATAGTTGTTGGGCCCCATAGATTTCCATAGAATGAAAAACAAAATACTAGTCAATGGGGTCAATGCTTGGTTACCGACATTGTTCAAAATATCTTCTTTTGTGTTCAGAAGAAATAAATTCATACATGTTTGGAACAACAGAATTTTCATTTAAATAGTAAAAAAAACCGAGGTTGAATGTCAAGACCGAGATGTTGGTTGACAGACTGACAATAACCAGTTAGATTTTATGATATAGTCTAGCTGTCGCTTTAATTCCAATTCTGTTTGTGTGTGTGTTTGTTGTGTGTGTGGTATCTGGATAATATCGGTGTCTAGACCCACCGCCACCTTTGAAATCACTCGACCTCAACTTTCCACACTCAGAGCTAATCAACATTGACTGGATAAAACTTTTCCAGACATTTCATGAAAGGAGATCCACAGACTATTCAACAGACATTAAACTTAATTTTAGTAGCTCTTATTACTGATATATTTGAAGAGTCTTAGAATCTGTAATCTAATAAAACATGAAAATGTCTCATGGATTCAACCAAAAATTAAAATGGTCCTTTTACACATCTTTATGTTGTTCCAAAACCTGTGTGACTCTCCTTTGATTAAGGCTAATGTAATTAATAAAGGGGACTTGACAATCATACTTTCCTTGTATTGAATTCTACATAAAACTGCATGTGTCATGAAGAGAAAGAGCTGTAATTGTTCATAGAAAATCTGAAATAAATAAAAATGACAGACAGAATTGTGCTGGTCAAACACTTAATGCCCTGGGTTTATTAAACATTTTTTGTCATATAAGTTTTTTTTTTTTAATTCATTCTTCCAGGTGGGACTAAAAAACACCTCAAAGATAGATGATGCCATTGGAACGGGCATTCAGATTGTGGTACATACAAACAACAACTACGAGTAGCCTTGTGAGGTACCGTCCTCTTCACAGAAGAGAGCTCATGCTGGCCCCACAGGAAGGGTGCCACCATGAAGTCTTACAGGAAACAAAACGTCCCTTTTTTGTTCGTTTTCCTTATTTTCATATAAAGTGGAATGATGATGATGATAAAGAAACATACTGAGATGTCACTGTAGTCCTCTCCCTTATGAACTACTGTTACACACCAATAACAGACAGGGGACGTACAATCAGTCATCAAAAACAGAGGTAATAAAAATAAACCCATTTAAGTTTCACAAACCCCAAATGAAAAAGGGTCTCTCAGATTCCAGGAAAAGAAAAAAAGACTCAGAAAACATACAAAAGCAGCATTGATTAAAAAAAAAATTTAAAAAAAAAATAGTGCTTGAGTGGAGTGGGAGCAGCCACATGAGAGAGAGAGAGAGAGAGAGAGACAGATGAACCCCTGCTGCTTTTCCAACAAGAGATGTTCACATACAATGGCTTTACCTACACACACACACACACAGAAACCCAGGAGGTTACAGTGTAGTAAAAAAATTAAGAATTTAAAGGGGGAAAAAACAAAAATAAACAAAACAAAACTGTAAACACCTCACAATAAATAGATAAAACAGCAGGTTTTGCACCATGCATGTGACACATACATTCAGATACAGTCTCACAAACACTTGAACATTCACAATCTCCGACACACACACACAAACTGCACACACGCTACGAAAATCGCAGTTTTTTTCTGATTTTTTTCCCAAGTGCAAAACATCACAAATGAACGATTTCTGTATTCAAGTAATGTTATATACAAGGGGGTGTATTACAAATATGTATGTACATAGAATATTTTCAATATTTCATAATTTACAGATGTTGATATTTTAACAGTAACAAAATTGAGGAAAAACAAAAAAGATGAGCATTGCAATTAAGTCCCAACGGCTGCCACGGAAACAGCGTCGCTACGATGCATAGCACCTAAAGGAGACGCCTCGATTGAGAGGTGGTGTGTGAACGGCTGAGGGGGCGGGGCTACGTGACCTCCATGGCAACTGTGTTGTCTGTTAGACTGTTTAACGGCGGTTTCTCTTGATCGTGATTTTCCCTGCAAGACAAAACTCGATTAAATCAACTGATAATTTGACTTCAAATTAAACATTACTTAAGTCTAGTAAATCACACAATGAACAACAACAAAAAAAAGTTGCTAAATAAAAAGAAACACTAACAGCAGGTTCCCACACCTTGGTTAACTTCAAATTCAAGGACCTTTCAAGAACTTTCCAGGTCCAATACCCTCAAGTTCAAGGACTTAATGTGGGAACACTTTTATTGTGTCCAACAACAAACGTTGAGGTTCCATCGTAGTAGTTTTGTGCATGCGTGAACGTCATGGCAACGTACAACACAAAGTACCTCATGCGGGAAACACTTAACATAACGCGTAAATGCGCGTAACTGACGTAAATCAAACAACCGAAATAACACATTTGCGGACCGGAGGGAATATGGAATTTTTTCCTAGCACAAAATAAATTCAAGCACTTTAAAGGACCGGTATCTTTGCAATTTTCAAAAACTTTCCAGGGCCTTAATTTTTTTTTTTTCAGATTCACAAACTTTCAAGGACCCGTGGGAACCCTGACTAACAGTTACTAAAACATTTTTCTCTACAACGTAAATTACACAGCCATTTTTGAAGCACTTATGTTCACTTTTGAAAATATAAGTAAATACAGTAGTCAACATTTGAAGTGGATCAAAAAAGTTCATAAAAAGTAGTCAAAAGACAAGAACGGGTATTGTTCAAAATTCATGTATAACTTCAAGGTTTTGATCCACTGCAAATGTTGACTGCTGTAGAAAAGACAGCTTGGGGTGTGAGTGTGTAATTTACTTTGTAGAACAAAACGTTTAAGTATTGTCAACTTGTGTTCACCACAGGCTTTATTTTACTACAAAAAAAAAAGAAAAAGAAAAAAAAAAGAAAGGGTAAAACACTATTATAAAAACCCCATAGGAAAATCCTGAGGGAACCAGCGGCAAATTAGACTTCCGGTTTCTGACGTCATACCTGTAGCACTCTATAGCCGTTATTTAAAGCCTTATCTATTTTTTTCTAATTTTCCAAGCAATCTAAAAAAAAACAACAAAAAAACACCCTTTGCAATTTAATAATTGCACTAAGCCATATCACTATTTGAGTTTTATTTCAATTAGCCTAATTGCCCTACTTTTAATTTCCATTTCATCAGGAATATCTTTGATGCCACAGATTCTCACCTGGGCCCCATGTCGAGTGTAGTTGACCCTGCGGTGACCTTTGGGATGGGTCTGTTGGCGTTGACAGCGAGTTTTAGGGCAGAGGCGGGAACGGTGAGCTGACGCTGCAGCTGCCGCACATTCAAGGTTCCTGCTGGTGACGGCACGCTCACTCTCACGGCCCCGCCCACCAGCGCTTGGCCAGGGGCGGGGCCAGCTGTGCTGACGTGATGATTGGCCGAGGAGGTTCCGTTGTTAGTGGTGGTGGTGGCAGCAGCGGGAGAGGGGGATGAGGTGAAGGTAGGGCTGGCAGACGGAAGGATGGACGACACTGCAGAGCTTGTGTGATGTAAGCCCTTATAGACGCCTGCGGAGTCAAAGTTAAAGTTCCCGAGTCAAAAATAAACCATTATATTATATATAAAGTGAAAGTGTACAGTTTAAAAGACCAACCTGAGGCTGAGACGACACCATTGACACCAACTCCCTCCTCTTTACTCTTCAGCGCCATCAGCTGGTCAGAAGTCACCAATGCAGAGGCAGCAAACTGAGCACTGGCAGCGTCTATCGTCTTTGACACCAAACTCTGATATAGGAAAAAAAAAAATACATTTGAAAATGATAAAACAGTATGTGTATCCATTAAAGATTTTCCATGTTTTTATGTGATCAACAAATTATGCTTTTCAATTACAAGCAGCAGCAGCATTAACCCGTTTCCTGTTATTTAAGGCCAAGGTAATAAAACGTGTAAAGTGTTATGAATGTACATTCATTTTTTGGGAAAAAGAGTAAAGTGTCTTCAAACAGCATTGCATTTGTAGTGCAAACTAATGACAACAGCAGAAGAATGTATTCTCATGACTATTTAGCCAAAACGCAAGTCTTAAAACATTGTCCTATGTAAAGTGGACAACCATTCAATCAAAATCAGTAAGCCCTTCAACAAATTCATGTTCATATCAGCATGCAGTGACATGACATGAGGCACTAGAGACGCTGTCACAGAAGGCTGACCTGGGGGTTGTTGGTGACGGCTGTGCTGCCGGCCCGCTGCTGTAGTTGGACCTGTTCAAGCTGCTGTTTCTGCATCAGTGCGAGATGCTCCTGGTGCTGCTGGTACTGCTCAGGGGTGAAAGCTGCAGGAGCACACAGAGAACCAATCAGTGACGTCACATCCAGGACATCACAGGAAATGCAAAAGTAGTTAAGTGAGAATATTGACGTATTAATCGCAATGAAACCGCACGTGATTCAGCAAAGGCTGTGGTTATTTTATGCACGGCTTGTCAGTGAAGTGCAGATGATGGGTAGTAAATGCTGCTCCATCTGAACGCCAGAGGGCGCTCTCAGAAGTGGTTTGCAACCCACCTTTTAAAAGCAACTTTATAACTTGTTACAAAACTTTCTCTGCCTTGATAAAGCAAATCTGAGATCAGCAGCTCCACACAAACGGTTTGGCAACAGTGGACTCACCCGGTGTGGGTGGAGGGGGAGGTGGTCTGGTGTAGGAGGCGGGACCTCTCTGCGTCTGAAGCGTGCTGATTGGGCGGATGAGGAAGCCACGGCGAGGTCTGCGTGCGGACCAGTGCTCGGGATTGTCGGGATCGTCAGGCGGTGCCGTCCGAGGCTTGAAATGCCTCCAGCGACAGGCTTTAATATTGAGCAGGACTTGTGTGAGGTCAGGTGAAGTGGAGGAGGGGGCAGAGGTATCTGTGCTGGTGTGTGAGGTATCCATGCTGGGCTGCTGCGTGGGAGACAACGATGGGAATGCGGGGGAATCCGGGTCCAGCCCATGATACACAGTATCCAATTCGGAATGGGCTCGGTCTAATAAAACCCTACAAACAGATGGGAGAAAGAAATTTAGCTTGCAGAGTGAATGTGGTTTAAATATTTCTTACAGCATACATATGATACTCAAAATCATTAAATTAGGACAGTCAATTAAATATTTGAACTTAATTAACTGGATGATATGCCAAATAATTAACATTTTTATTCACAAATAATTGCACAATATTTACTGAGAAAATCCATTTCATGTTATATTTATATATACACAATTAATTTGTACTACCTTCATTTATATTAATTTGCACATATATATGCAATTAACTGCAGCAATATGACAATGTTCACATTTGATTAAGTGTTAAATTCAAATTCTCAGTAAATGTTAACATGCGATTAAGAGCAAATTTACAGAATTAAATCACAAATATTAATTGGTGACACCCAATGAAGAGAATACAAATTAACTGTCGTACAATTTAATCCTTCAAATTATACTAATTAAATTGCAAATTATAAATAATGATACTACATATTTGTTTTAAACTATTTTCCCAGCAAATTTAAAACACAATATTCAAATGTGCTCAAAGAAAATCTTCACATGTGCTTAAATACAATTTAATTTGTATTATCTTTGAGGACTTGATTTAAAGCGGTTTACCGCTATACCGCGGGAATTTCTTGCTTTTCAACCGCGGTAAAAAAAAAACCATACCGTCCCAGCCCTATTATCAAATGATGAGAATACAAATGAACTGTTACTGAACTGCAATTACTCATAACAAAAATATTGGCTGAGACAATACTAAGTAACTGCAGTTCTGTAAGATAAGGGTCTCAACTCACCTGCCCCCTCTGCCCACTCGTCGCCGCGCCAACCCCAGGCATCTCCGCGGGACCGTGAGCATGGTGAGAGAATAGCGATACCGCACATCTGCTACCCCGCCCTCGGCAGGGTCTGACCAGGGCCAACCGGACACGAGTCCCGGACGTACCTTTGACAAAAAAATAGAGAATCATTTACTAAAACTACATGGCCTAGACTGCAGCCTCACACTGGATGAGAGAGTATACTTTTTTACTCCAATTCATGCATGTTAAGATGCATCATAACGTACAGCTTGATATTGACAGCCTGTTCTCCTCCTGAACCCAAACACACCATCTGGATCGTTCTCCTCCTCGACTTCTGAAGAACCAGAGAGCATCTGAGGAAATGAAAAGGAGAATGTTAAACCAAGAGAAAGCAGAAAAGGATTCCCATGAACCTCTGTGATTTAACACGTGTACCTGTGAGAAGGGTTCATCGTCTGAGCTGGGAAAGTCATACTGATTGAGGTCTTTAGTGTTAAAGACTGCCGGGCCTGAGTGAACAGAGCCTGCAAACGGCAGTGGCTTTGCCTTCTTCTCATACTTTCGTTTCTGCCGCACAACCTCTGGCTTATCCATCTATAGCCGAACATTAGAAACAAATACACACAACGTTTATTCAATAACTATCATTAAATAATTCTGTTGTACTGGACAAGAATGTGTTTTTACCATAAGGGGAAGCCAGCTTGCCCAGATAAACATAGCTCTGAGTGTGTGTGTACCTTGATTTTGTAGTCCCGGTCATGTTCTGTGTGTCTGTACTGGTTGCTGTTTGTGATTGGGATCAGAGGGATGACTGGTTTCTCCAAAGCTCTCTGAGCCAAAACCTCTGCCATCACCTCCCCTCCAAAATCAGCCATGTTGTTCCTACACACACACACACACAATGAGCTCAAACAATATACACTCCAGGGATAACCAATCTATAATACCACGGTTTCCAAAACAAGGAATTTCTGTGCATTTTCCCAAGTGTCTGTGACAACTGGAATTTAAATTTTACACTTTTGAAAAGCAATTTTAGGCACCAATCCAATATTTTAGAGCTAAATATAAGAAACATTATATATTACAAAACATGATAACAAAATATATTTACTATAGAAATTTAATTGATTTTTCTAGGTCTGGACAGCACTCAAACTTCCTGTTCTTGATATTTCCAGGTTGAACATGATGACAAGACTCCGGGACCACAAATGAGAAGGTGCATGACATGTGCGTGTACCTCTTCTCTACGATCTCCAGCGTGAGGTGCAGCAGCTCTCTTTTGCTCTTCTCTCGTCTCTTGATCATCTCCAGGATGGTGACGGCCCGGCTCAGGTCCCTACGCAGCTTCAGCATTTTCTCGTAAGAAGCTTCGTCGTTCTTACGATTCTGTAGCGGAAGAAAACTTGTAAATCATTTCTCTTGTTAATCCATAAGCATAGTCACTTCCTTGTGTGTTTTTCCTCTTACCTTTCGGGTCTGCATCTTCTCCGTTCTGCGCCTGAAGGCCACGTAGGGGTCACTGGTGCTGGAGCCGTCACGCTTCTCCTGTTTGACAACAGGGATGAAAGAGCCGCTCTGACACCCTTTCCTCTTCCTGCTCCAGTACTCATACACCTCCTTTATCAGCTCATCATCCTCCTTCAACAAGAGTTTGGCCTCCTGCAGAGACACCGGCTGAGAGAAAGAATGTTTCTAATTAAGCTTCTTATCAAGATAACAGGCTAATGAACATTAATACCATTAGTAGTGGTCAAAAGACTGTCAAGGCTGAACAACATGGGATTTATTTCTTCAGGCCTAGTTGGACCTTTTTCAACCCCCGTTCACACCAAGAACAAGTGGGGTCAACTCTCAGAGGCAAACGATAAAACAATTGACAGCCAATTACAATCAATTAACTTAAAAATGTGTGCTTCATACAATGAAAATTATGCTCTTGGCTGTTGGTGTAGAAGCTAATATAGGTATCATTGTTCTTGCCTTAAACTGACCGTAACAAACTATTCCAATGCATGTCAAGTTCAATTGTTCATTCAATGTTAGTCAATTAAATCAGCAGAATTCAAAGCAATAAATCAAAATATTTGGGATCAGTAAGATTTTTGAGAGAAATTAATACTTTTATTCAGCAAGGATGCATTAAATTGATCAAAAGTGACAAATATTTTGTTGCATTATAAATGTCTTTACTATTAAAAAAAAATAAAAAATCTCTTTTTAACTTTTTATTCAAAGAAACATGTTTTTTTTAATATGGTTTCTACAAATGTTAAGCAGCACAACAGTAAATCAGCATAACAGTAAATCAGCATATAGGAATGATTTCTGAAGGATCATGTGACACTGAAGACTGGAGTAATGGTGCTGATAATTCAGCTTTGCCATATGTATAATAAATAAATATATTAAAATAAGTTATTTTTAATTGTAAAATTTCACAATATTACTGTTATTGCTGTATTTTTTAATCAAATAAATGCAGCCTTGGTGAACATAAGAGACTTTCAAAAACAAAAATCTGACCAACCCCAAAATCTTTGAACGGCAATAAGACTTTATTCTCAGAAAACATGCACATGATCAGCTATGGTAAGATGTGGTGACAAGTACAGTGGGCTGATATCCCTATTGATGAGCCATGACTCGGTTCAAACAATAGGTCAAAATTCATTCTCTATACAATTAAACAGGTGGTGTGTTGTCCATTCACAAGGCTGACAATCAGAATGAACTAATACTGCTGATCAACTGGCCTGGCTCATACATCAGCCTATGAATAATCATTAGCTCTACTAGGCTTACAGTTTTACCCATAAATCAGCTGCAGAACAAGCATGCCCTTACAGAAATACTAGTGCAGTCTAGGGAACATTTCGTGCATTTAAACATTTAATATGCTTATTAACAAGAAACAAACACACACTTTATTTTCCTCAAACAAGCAAAACATGTTACAGCTACACCCTTATCTGAAAATGTTAGCGATTCAAAGCAGTCTTGTGGTCAAAGCATATCACTAGCAACGCCAAGGTCATGGGTTTAATTCCAAGGCAATGCATAAACTGATAAAACGTATACCTTCATTGCAATGCAAGTCACTTTGGATAAAAGCATCTGTCAAATGAATAAACATGCAAATGTAAAAATGTTTTGATTATATGAAAAGCTATCCGCTATTCTTATTGTATTATTGTGATGTTTCAGTATCCATAAAAACTTTGTCATGACCAGTAATCAAATAAAATTCATCTGAAGGGTCTCTGAAATTAAACTCTTGAGCAAAGATCACAACACTTAAATGGTCTCAAGATCAAAACCACAATTAAAATCCTTAAAAAAATTGTTTAAAAAAATGATATCTACAGTTCTGACTATTCCCAGTTCTGCCCGTCTCTGGTACCTGCTGTCCGCTGCCTTTCTCCAGCCGGTCGATCATCTCTTCAAACTGCAGGGCCCCTACGTCCATCTTCTTCTTCAGCTTATTTACAAATGCCTCATCCTCAGAGTCCAGGTCATAATCTGGCTGTTCTGTGTCCAGACTGAACGCTGTATGTAGCAAGAGTAGATTGGAGAAAGTGGGAAAGAACAACAAGAGTCAAAACAGTTTTAATGTGAATCAAAACCACAATAATCCAAGTTTGACTGCAGGTAAACAAACAATCCGTGTGGTCAATAAAGGTGCAATGTGTAATTTCTGAGCCTTTAGTGGCATTAAATTGAATTGCAAGCTGTTTGAGAGGACCAGCATGGCTATGTTTACATTTAAAATTGTGACTTTAACTTGTGCGCAAAATTAGATTTTCGCATAAAACAGCAAACAAAGCAGCGTTTCCATCCCATGTGTTCAAGAGAACAAAATCATCACGTCCTGGAAAATTGGTGTAAAATATCTATAATAAAAATGGAAGTTGCTACAACCAGGGAAGCCACTGTGGCTCTTACTTCCTACATCATAAATTACTTCGTCTGTCTCAATTGAGCACACAAGATTTATACACGTTTTTATGCATATTTTAAGCATATCTTGGCATTTCCATCAAATGTTTTTTTTAAATGCGATATTCCAAAATGTGCATTAAAATAGGTGAATGGTAACATAGCTACTGACTCCAACTACCATGAGTTTGGGGCAATTTGTTTGTCTGAACCAAATGATCAAGGTTTGGCTGGTTAGGCTTGTAAACTCCTGGTAGAAAACAAACTACACACTCCGTACAGCATCTTTCTGCATTGACGGCCATTCAAAAGTAGCTGTGTATTCAGACACAATATTTTATTATATCATAATCAGTGTTTCACCATTGCTCAAGTCTGTTTTGAAGGGCTCTTGCAAAATGGATTTATTTTATTTCCTCTTCATGTCACAGCCGAGTAAAGTCAGCAGTAAAAGGCGTGAAGGACACATAAACCTCAAGCCCTCTGAGAATCTGAATGTGAGATATTTGTTCTGGGTAAAGGCTGAATGACTCACGCTGTATGTGAATGAGCTGTTTAGGCATCCTGAAGTCCCCCGGATAGAGGGACTCATAGTATGCGATGTTGCTCTCAGCCTCTGGGACGGGAATCACCATGTTGTCTCTCTTCTCCCCGTACACCTGCTGAGCAGAGATCGCCCGCTGGAGATGGTGTTCCTACATAAACACACACAGACAAGATTTAATTAAGTTGCGAGTGCAAATTAATGTGGGGTTTGGCTGACTGACAAGTCATGTGACTAAATGCTAAGATTATCGGACTTCAACCACACCAGTATATCCATTTATTTATTTATTTTTTGCACCAAAAAATAAATCAATTGCATTGCCCTTGCTATCAAAACACAAAAATGGTATTCTGATCAACACACACACATGCTTCCTTTAAGTACTGTTCAGAGACAGGTTTAACAACAGAAAACACAAAGCGCTGTAAGAAACTTCGCTTAGCAATCCTTCATCTTTGTGTCCCTGCAACGTCCGTCGGTGGAGTGTGTTTGACCTCATTGTTATTAGAAGCCACGTTCCCACCGAAATTACCTAGAACTTGTCTCAGGAACTTTTTCCCCCCCAGACCTGCTGCTGTCTGCGTTTCCATCGCAGTCTAAAGTATTGTGAAGATTAAGCAAATTAGTCTGGTAACGTAGGACTGCGCACAACTTTCCAATTCGCACATTGAAGGCCTTAATAAAGCCTGAACCTCATTGTTGATTCGAATAGCAAACAACTCACTCGCACACACCGCAACAAACATTTAAAAATGGTGGTTGAAATAAAATGCTGCGTGGAGTCAACCAATCAAAATGCTGTGTGAACTCAACCAATCAGCATGTTCAGTGCCCAAGATATTTTTTTGTTTACACACATTGTTTAAGGTTTTCAACTAAAAGAAAAGATCAAGATATAAAATGTAAGCTTGTTGTGTATATTTGCTAATAAGCACGTTCAGAAATGGTGACAAAAACGTAATGATTGAAAAATAACACCGTTCTTATTCAACTTTTTTTTTTTATGAGCCCAAATATTCAAATTGAATCTTTTTGAAAAATGCCCATCCCTAATTTCAAAGCTTTGCAACCTCAAAAGTGGAATGCAACAGTGCAAGTTCAAAACAGTGGCCAAAACAGAAGTAGAAGTCTACAACAGTCAAACAGCACAGCACACTATCAGCACAGAAATGTAGGTTAAATTCTGGGCAGACACCGAAAATTCTGAATGCATTTAGCCAAAAACATAAACTAAATAATAAATGAATTAAATTAATACTCAATTATCAACACTCAAATAGCTATTGCACATTAGGCAGTTTTTATTTTAACTTTTTAATAACAATTGTATCTACTCCAGTTTGTTGGTGAAATGTAAACATTTAAATGACAATAAACTGTAATATCTTGTTTTCATGACAGATTTAGGCCCTTCAAACATAGCCTGCATTAAATAATGACGACATCACTAACAGGTTAAGTAAAAAATAATGAATATAGGTCTATTTACAGTGCATATTTAGAAAAATTAGATTCTAAGTGTTATTTTCTCTAGCTACAGGTCACAAATGAGTTTATGGACACTATAGCTTTCTTGAGGTAATTGTAGAGTTAAGTGATATCGTATAGCCTACAAACAGTTTTATTGATGTCTTTCCAAGAGGAAACACTGATTGAGCATTTACTTGAAACAGGATTCACTTTGTTCTAATATATCTTTCAACATACCTTCTGGTGTTCATCTATGTTTATTTCGTGCTGTTTGATTGTTTAAGTTTTAACACCATGGTAGCATCACAGCTATTTAAATGGCAAACACGGTCAATATCACAATCCATAAAATTAGTTATTATATAAAACGCTGTATTAAAAATAAATGACTAAAATTACATTTATTGTTTGAATTTAAAAGTTGAAGCTCTGCTTCATACTAAAAGTAACAAAGCTTTTTGTGATTGTTGGATGGCAGGTGCGCTACAAATGTTTAGTGAAGTTCATCAACAGAAAACAGCACAGAACATAAGATTTTAGATAGAAACCATATCATTGCCGATTAAAACTGAGAAATGAATATCGCTAATCCAAAGCTAGCATCAACACAGCTGACATGTTTAACTGTTGTAGCTTGTCCACTTTGTGCGCACAAAACAGACGTTTAATTAGTGCTCCTCCGACGGCACATTTTGACTGTTCAGCATCTGTTTCGGTCACTGATTTCCCTGAATTTTAATGCATCCCTACTAAAAAAAAAAAAAAAAAAAAACTGAACTAATTGACTGCTATGGCCCATCCTTAGTTCCCACCAATGCAAGGAAACCATTGACACCGCAGCGATGGATCTGTCAGATGCAAACCGAACCAAAACATTGGCATGCCAGTACAAAATACTGCACATGCTCCAATCTCAGCAGACGGCAAGACACCGACCTCACTAAACATTGTTTTTTTTCTCAAATATACATTCACTTACAAGATAGTGAACACTGACCTCTAACAAACTAAACTGGTCAACAAAAAGGTTTAGTGGTTTTTTTTGTACAAATGAAATCATTCTAATACGCTGATTGGTTATTTTAATCAATGAAAACAGTTTTGGTTGAAACATTTTTGTGGAAACTCTCTCTAAAGAACAGCATTTATTTGAAATGTAATTATTTTGTAACATTATTAATGTCTTCACTGTAACTTTAATCAATTTAATGCATATTCATACACTCCATTACCAACCTATACATACCTATAATGTAATTTTAAGACACTGTGACTGCACTGCGTGTATTACTAGCACAGATGTAAACAATGAATGTTAGGCTACTGGAACTCTTATTTCTCTTATCTGATTAGCGAAATATCTAACGGTACCTTACAGTGACTTTCATAAAAGTTGAGGAAGCCTGACACTTAAACTTCAAACAGGGATGCCATCTTTTGAGCTCAGCTTTGAGTGAAAATTATTCCTGTGGGAAAATAATTATTCATAAGCTTGCGATTCAATATCGATTAATTTGGACACATGCACGGATATGTAGTAGGCTACACTTATTAAAATTGAAAATCTCTCAACTAACAAACTTTACAGGGAATTATCAGACGTTAAAATGAACAACTGATTTGTATACAATTGCAGATGAGACTGTTTTTAATAAAAATATAATGAATATGTAATTTAGTGCATAATTTCTGCAAAACGCTCCTCTCTAGAGCACATTTTTCTTGCTAATTATAGAGTTTATGGACACTGAGATGATCAGTTCACATGCGCTCCTGCTTCACATGAACTCAGGCGGCTACAACAATCTGTCACGACACATTAAAGAATGCCAAAAGAGTTTTATCATTTAAATTTCGTAATATGAACATAATTTGAAAGCTAAGACTGTGTTTCATATCAA
Source organism: Abramis brama (assembly GCF_963993115.1). Taxonomy (NCBI): domain Eukaryota; kingdom Metazoa; phylum Chordata; class Actinopteri; order Cypriniformes; family Leuciscidae; genus Abramis; species Abramis brama. Next base: position 10,470,906 of record NC_139969.1, read on the forward strand.
AATTAATCTGCACTCTCTTGTCTGTCAGCACATTGTGTTTTTCACTGTGTGAGAACAGTCTCACGCTGAATGTGCCAGTGGACCCCCGGACACCCCTCTAGCTCTGCCACAGTATCAAGGTTTCCACAAAAATCATCACAACAGTTCTTAACACTGAGAATAACAAATGTTTCTTGAGCAACAAATCAGCAGATTAGAATAATTTCTGAAGGATTGTGTAACACTGAAGTCTGGAGTAATGATGCTGAAAATTCAGCTTTGCCATCACAGAAATATATTACACAATAAGGTTTCATTTGCTAACATTAATGTATTAACTAACATGAACTAACCATGAAAAATACATTTTCTACTGTATTTGTTAGTCTTTGTTCACGTTACTAAAAACACAGCTGTTCTTGTTTGTTCATGTTAGTTCACAGTGCAAACTAATGTTAGCAAATACAACTTTTGATTTTACTAATGTATTAGTAAATGCTGAAATTAACAATAACTAAGATTAATAAATGCTGTAGAACTGCAGTTCATTATTAGATCATGTTAACTAATGTAGTTAACTAATGTTAACTAATAAAACCTTATTGTAAAGTGTTACCAGTTATATTTTAAACTGTATTCAAATAGAAAAGTTTTTAAATTGAAATATTGAAAAAAAATTAATTTTTAGCCTTGAGGAGCATAAGAGACTTCTTTCCAAAAAATGCATTATTCTTAGGCCATTATCCTAATTATTCCAAACTTTTGACCACATCGCCTGCTTGATATAATCCAGTGATAAAAATCCACATACAAACCACTAATGTTGGTCCCTGATACCCCATTATTATGAGCATTTAAACCAGTCAGTGGGACAGCAGCACATACACTTGTCTGTCGTCTCACACCAAACACCATAACATTAACAGTCTTGACACCTGTCCCAGAGTGCTGAGGTTAACACCAACGTCTAGCATTTTAACACATTTACTTTTAGACAGACATGTTTACTACATGCATATTATTTCCCCCAGCACATTTGCACGCATTAATAGATCAGTGTGTAAAATGTGAATCATTTTCATTCAAGATTTGTAAATCAAAGATATGTGGAACAAGAACAACGTAGTTTAAAACACGTTGATTTATTTCTTTGATTTTATGCATTTAAAAAATAAATCACAACTGAGAAACAGAAATACACAGACAAATGTCATGGGGGAAATAATTTAAGTTTAATGGATCCGACCTAAATATTTCCATATTAATAATTGCTGAAAGAGAAGACCGTTTCATTTGATGTGTATAACATTTACTTGTTATATGCTGATCTACAGAACAGATGAAAAAGAGATCAAGAGCTTCAGGTGCCCTGTGTTGAGAAAAGAAAACAAGGCCTCATGTGCGCCCCTGCCCCCCAGGTCAAATGGATCACTGCATACACCTAAACAGACCGGTAGGGCCAGATATGCTTCCTCTGTCAATTCAGAGATGCATTCACATTTCACATATATGTAATTGCTTCTAAGCATACCTTCTTTTAGAACACATGCATTTAAAGAGAAATATATGCTTTCTTTGATATGACAGGTTTTCTGACCAAAGCTTGTGGCTCTTAAAAAAACAACAACAACAACAAAAAAAAAATTTGCATGGACACTTTGAACTGTTCAAATATGAAACATTACTTCACTGATTGTTTTGCTGGTGTTAATTGGTGATTTCTGTTTAGGGCGCAGAGATTGGCGCCCCCTTTGGTTCAGTGCGCGTTACTGCACCTCCATGGAACCCTAATATAATCAACAAAATGGCGGCTTTCCCCGTGGTCACGTGACTCCTTTGTACTCCGTAACCCCTCTATCGGCAAAAATACTGCGTAGTAATCACCTCCGAGGTTATATTTGCAGAGAAAAACGTTTAATATTTGGGTCCAATATACTAAACCTCGACCGTATCGTACCGTAGCTAGATATTTTATGCGTTTCTGCAGGAGAAATGGCGGCCATTTTGTGTACACTGGCGCAGAGAAGCAAGGGACGCGCCTCTGACAAGAAAAATGAAATTATTTCCAAAATACATGATTCGAAGCAATAAAACGTACCGATTCCTCCTCTTTCTCCATCCCCGTGGGCATCTGTGGTACTGCCCGGTTAATAGACGCATATTCGTGCAGATCGGGCAGGTCCTCGCAGCGGAAGACGGGTAGAGGCTTGGAAGCGTCCAGCGCCCGCGCCCGAAACGACAGTTTACTCATTTTTCTTTATATTTCGAGATGCAGCATAAATCTATCCAATCCCCTAATGTTCCCTACTAGTCCGATTAAAGTTCTCATGGATGATGCCGGTTCGGTGTCCAGCAGTGCACGGGTCACTCGGTGGAGGTGGCGGGGCGAGCAGAGGCGCGAGGCCGGGTGTCGGTCGCACTCTCTCGGTGTGTGTTTCCAACGCGCTCCGGTCCCTGATTCCAGGCTCAGTGCGCCATGGCCAACATGGCGGACATTAAAAACACTCTTTAACGGTTTGCTCGTGTTGAGCGGCCCAACCCCCCGTTCCCAGATCAGCCATTCCCACATGGGTTTACAACGCATGCGCTTGTGGCGCGTGGAGCGAAGGGGGGAGGGAGTGAAAACCACTCCCATACCTTTTGCAAAGCGCGCCTCTTCAAAAACATTTATTTTTTGCCCGGTGTGCATTGGCATGATATATAATTTTAATTCGTATTAATATTAATAATTCTTGGCTGCTAGTTCTACTCAATCCATCTTGTAGCCAGCGTCAGCGACTACACATGGTAAAAGAGGTGAGCGTGAGCTATGACAGTAAATACATATTTTCACATTTATACACTAGCTATATTTTATTTAGAGCATTTCGTTGCCTTCAAGTGTTGCATTGCTGTATTGTTGTGTATTTGAAAAATAAACTTTGTATTGACAAGGCAATTTCCCCAACTTACCCAGCTAGAGAAGTTTTTCTGCTGTACTTTTTTAATTACATTTTTATATAATTAATAATATATTAATATTAAAAAATGTTATATAAATATACACGTAATGTCGTAATGTAACATTATAAATATGTTTACTGTCCCTTTTGATCAGTTTAATGAATAAAAGTATTAATTTCTTTGAATAAATAAAAAATACTGACCTCAAACTTTAGAATGGTAATGTGTGCATTTACTTGTATATTTATCTATGTGAGGACTAGTTTGAGTTTTAGACCATCAGAGTGTGGACAAAGAGTATAGTGGGGATTTTTTGGCTGGTCCTCACTTTCTGACACCCATTTAAAGGGCTGTTTGAGGGTTAAGACTTGGTTTTAGGGTTAAAGGCCAAGACCAAGCAGCAGTTTCCAACTTTACAGAAGAATTTATTTTTACAGCCTGGTACGAAAAGTGGTTTTGGTCTATATAGCTAATTTTGCCCTTCATGACAACTGTGAGTTTTTTTTTTTTTTTTAACTCATCCGTTCAAATTAGTTAAAGTTCTGCATAATTAAGGGCGTGGCCACTTGAGTGACAGGTGGATTGCCGCTGCTGTCACTACTAGCCGTTTGTCTGCTGTCTGTTAGCCGTCACGTCACCGCAGCTATTTCCGCCTATTTGCCCATTTTTGGTTATGGAGTGACGTGCAGTGACGCACTGCCAAGACGGCGACGTACGGCTCCGTCCACTTTGGGCTTCAAAAAGAAACCTACGGATGACGTCACGGACACTACGTCCATTGTTTTTTACAGTTTATGGCTGAGAAACACCAAGCCGACAGTCTGGCAATCTCAGGCCATTTTTGAGTTGTGTTCTGCACCGCTGGCTCTAGTCGGACGCCGTCTAGGTTTTTTGGGCCGGTGTCGAACCGTTGGTGAGAGAGAGAGAACTCTGATTGGCTGTTCAGCATAGCGAGAATAAAAGCAAAAGTGAAGAAAGCAAGCAAAGAAGTAAAGACGGTACAGACAGAAGGCTGTTATAATTTTACATCATCTTACCTGAGCATTCGAATCAAGCGTGCCGCACAAGCCCTGAAAAGTGAAGCCAAAACGTCTCGATCGCCCCCCGGTGACTGGTCCTAGTATAGGTCATAAGCCCCGCCTCCCCGTGTTATTCAACGGGACCTGAGACCAACTAAACAATTAAATTACACTTCAAATATCTTTTTTCCAAATGTGGTTTCTTTCATTTGCTGTCGTTTTTATCACGCTGATGTAAGTTCAAGTGTCTGTTTCAAAAATAAGTTGGTTTTTAGTTAGTTACGTGATGCGGTGGTGTACCGTCATGATTGACAGCTGTGATTGACAGGTTCTCGAGCGAAGTAGTCACTGAAGCACCAACAGACATTTTTTTCGGGATCTTCAGAGGAATGAGGAGATTGTATTTACTTTATTTTAACAAGCCTCTTGTCGTACTGCAATCAATTTTAAAAAAAGTGTGCAGAATCCACTCTCCCTGAGTGCATTCTGCGAGAGTGAGGGCGGAGCGTTGATTTCGCGGCTTTACTTCCTGCTCACTACTGCGCAGGTCTGGTCCTGAGATCGCTACTGCGCAGACTCAAGTTCCAATATGTCAGCGCCATATCGGGACTCTGGCGGCTTCAGTTCTCATCAATGGAAGAGAGCGAAGGGGCGTCGTCCATCTTTTTTTACAGTCTATGATTCGAATGCACAAATATTTTCATAATATTTCACATGAGCCGACTGGATTGAAGAAAGTGATCAGTGTGATTGATTAGAAATGGTAAGCAAGCGATGCTTTGTTTACGGTTTGCATGTCTGCAGTCCTAATTTCAGTTTCTCCTTTTGAAATGACGAATATCGACTATTGATACTGCTGATATAGACATATTTACTTGCACGCTGGCACAGAACGCACATACAAGTTGAAAGTCGCCTGTAGTCCTTTTGGTGTGTTCAAGCGCAGCTTTTTGGTCGAGACACAGCCGGTGTCGGCTCACAAAGATAAGCATACGTGCGTGTGTAAAGCCATATATTTTTGACCAAATCAAAAAAGATGAAAATATTTCAAATAATTCATTGCTAGTAAATTTGTTTTTATATACAAGTCTGATATAGAAGTTATTCATTCATACTTCTGAAGTGATATTACTTTTCTAGGCGGATGAACATCTGGTTTGTGTTACTGACCTAATTTATGAGACCTATAGTTAAACCAAAAGTTAAACAGTAACAGTTAGCCTACATATTTGAAATGTGCTTTCCTTTGGTTTTACAAACTGAGAAATCATATTCTGTGGTTTATACTGTGGATGCAGAGCTCAATTTGTATTTGACTACAAACATTATTTTATTAAAGTACTACTTTTAAAATGATTTGACAGCTGCATAAAAGGTTTTGTTTGTGTTCCACTAAATCACTTGATTTTCACAGGGACATCAGGGAAGCAATGTAGCTTGAATCAAAGACGTGAATCTTGTGTAAATGCTGGTCAAAGAAGATTACAAAGCCTAAATATGACTTGAAAAGGAGATTTATCCCCAGTGTTATCTTAGTGATGTTACAGCACAATCTAAAATACTATTCTCACTGGAAACGACGAAGACAAGTGCCTCATGACGGTAATGAGAAGATCATGTTTCACTGCAAAAACATGCACCATTCCCCTTCTGTCTGCTAATGCAGTCCTATACTCTCCTTCATACGTCCATGCACTTACACTATAATAAGACCACAACACATAGAAAAATATCCAGATTTATCAGCATGAAATTATAAAAATCCATGCATTAATAACATATGATGTAACCACATGTGTTTAGGTATTATCTGATTGAAATGTCAAAGATAAAGCACCTAAGAAGATATGATCAATCGCAAGTGTAGTTTTACCTGCACTCCCAGAAGACTGTCATCGGCCACAGGGGACCCGTCTGACCCTCCAGAGGGGCAACAATCCATCCGGCACAGTACATCCCTGTCACACACATTGACATAATGAGCACTGAGCATGACCATGACCAAGACCACACTCTTGACCTCAAGGGTGAAGGTGTTGCCATCTCTGGGACAGCAGCCAGATTATGACATAAGTGCAAATGCACACAGCTTTCTTGTACCAACAAAGGGGCAGTGCTGTGTGTTGTTTTTCCACATTAAATAAGACATCTGCAATAGCGCCACCATGCTAAAAGCCTGAACTATAACGCATTTTAGGTCGCTTCGCGCAAATCCATATGACCGTTCACAATTATGTCACTTCAAATCCGGATTTTACGTAAATGAAAAACGGACGCTCGCTCGTGCAACGAAGCTCGCGGAGCGGAAGAGAATGTAAAAGCTGCTCGGCTAACGTTAACCGAGAGGGAAAAAAACATCTGACAGGACAAAAAAACGAACCATGGCGAGCTTTTAAAGAGGATGACACGTAGACTCGCGGTTAATGTGCGGAGACGATGCGGCCATCCGCAGTCAAACCTTCTGCAGATATTTAACCTGCGCGAAAAGTGCTCCGTCTTTGTTTCAACCCACAAATACCTCGCGAGCGATCATAAAATTCCGACATTTTATCAAAGTGTGCAGTTATAAAGGCAGACCTAATTTAGGAAGATATTTTGAGTTTATTTTCCAGGCTGATGTGACACAATGATGTTAGGAATATGCTGACGCTCGCCTGCCAAGTTCACAGTTTGACTCGCTCATTCAATAACCCTTTATGTTATTAAAAATACATTAATCGATCAATCCACTTTAAACGGGAGGCAGGCATAAAGTCAAGACTTACCAGCTCTAGATCGAGAGATATCAACGGGTCTGTCCTGAATTTGCCACATTTCAATGTTTCAGACGGCATAACTGTGTAACGCATCAAGGTGGTGTTTGGCAAACAAACGGCACAGTCGTCAGACATACTGTCTCTCTCTCTTTCTCTCTCTCTCTCTCTCGCCTTTACCTTCCGCTCGACACGGCGATTAGACAATCTCCTCGGTTAAACGAAGACAACGCAACCCCGTTAAGCGATCCGGCAGGGAAATGAAGGAGTTATTTGCGTCAGATTAAGGCTGTAAGCAGACCCCGGGGAGAGTCCGAGACTGCCACAGGGTTAATAACTTTGCAATGGCAGCGAGACGCCTCCTGATTGGTCAGTGAGTGGCACCAATCACCTGTGGGAAGCTTCAGGCATATGATCTAAGTGGCAACATGAAGAGATGCTGTGGCATAACTAATTACTGCAAAAATACACTTAACCCCTTCTTATTGTCTTCAGATCATTTATGACAAGGTTTCGGTATTAAATAATACTTTAAATACAACATAGTTTGTGTTAGCAGGTTATATGAACTTGACAAGATTATCAATACAAACACAACAACAACCAAAAACAACTGTGTTGTTTTCCATGTGTAGTCTGTTTTAGTCAAATTTGAATAACCATATGGCCTTTAAACGTTTTGTCATTAGTTTTGTGCCATTTAGTCCATATATGTTTGCTTTACCGCAGTTTATGCAATGTAAAGACCTGTTCACACTAACTATGATAACACACATCCATGGCAGCGTTACAGCGTACAATACATTTCTGTTTATTATAAGCACGTTGTGGTAAAGTCGATTAGTGATTTAGTGCGATTGTTAAAACTTTATAGTTATAATCATAGTTATCATCCTTGGTGTGAACAGCTCCTTACACTGACAAAATGCACTTTTAGCAGATATATGCATTCACAATTTACAGTCTTTCTCTTGGGAAAGAAAAAAACCTAAAATATTGATGACTCATCCTGCACTACAGATTTTTGTCCAATCAGTTGCTCTCTAGAATGACAATGCCCCGCCCCCAAATACAACTAGCCACTGATTAGCATGGAGAAAAACCACACAAGTCAAGAGTGTATTTAGTAAAACCCAACACTGTTTTATTGGCTTTATAGAAAGTATGTCAAAATAAGAAGTCATGTTGGATCTTGTGACTTCCTGTGAGATTATGGTATTTCTGAGCCAGATGAATTTAATATTTACATATAAACATTAAAAAAAAAGAAAAAAATCAAGCAATAGGAAACTAGCTTATGAATCAGTTCTCAACTGGTAGGTTGTGACCCAAAAATGCATTTGATTGAGTAGTGGACAGAAGGAACAGAAACAATGCTAAATGCACACCGTAAAATGCAAAATAAATAATTGTATCAAATATTAAAAGGAAACATAACATTTGTTGTTGGCATCTGTGTGGGTATTCTGGTCAAAAGTCAAATGACCCAGACTTCATTAAAGGAACACGCCACTGTTTTTTGAAATAGGGGTTATTCACCAGGTTAGGTTATTCACCTGTGGTCATGCTTTGGGTCATGACCAAAAGGACAAGATCCCGGACACAGGCGGCCGAAATGAGCTTTCTCCGCAGGGTGGCTGGGCGATCCCTTAGAGATAGGGTGAGAAGCTCAGTCACTCGGGAGGAGCTCAGAGTAGAGCCGCTGCTCCTCCACATCGAAAGGGGTCAGCTGAGGTGGCTCGGGCATCTGTTCCGGATGCCTCCTGGACGCCTTCCCGGGCACGTCCCACCTGGAGGAGACCCCGGGGAAGACCTAGGACATGCTGGAGGGACTATGTCTCCCAGCTGGCCTGGGAACGCCTCGGTGTCCCCCTGGAAGAGCTGGAGGAAGTGTCTAGGGAGAGGGAAGTCTGGACATCTCTGCTTAGACTGCTGCCCCCGCGACCCGGCCCCGGATAAGCGGAAGAAGATGGATGGATGGAGGGTTATTCACCGTCTCCCCTACATTTAGATAGGTAGGCAAAAGCATTTTTGTCTCAGTGCATGCATTGTCTTAGTCTGGCAGCGTCGCCGCTAGCTTAGCTTAGCATAATGAATTGAATCCTTTGTTGCCAGATAGCATGTTGTGAGTAAAAGTGATCAAAAAACAAACAAAAAATTAATTCTTGTGGCCTGCATATTCACAACGAGTACAAATAGCAATGCAGATTAAGACTAGGCGATTTCCAAGGCAGATTTTGACTTGGGACTATATTGGGGGGGAAGCACAGACGAAGCACTGCTACTTGGGCGCAGAGATATCAGATATCTTGGGCACAGAAATAGTGGATTTCAGGTGTTGCGTGATATCTCTGCGCCCAGCGCTGCCAGACTAAGACAATGCATGCACTGAGACAAAAATGCGTTTGCCCACCTATCTAAATGTAGGGGAGATGGTGAATAACCCCTATTTCAAAAAACGGTGGCGTGTCCATTTAAATACAGTTTATAGTACTGTATTAAGTCACCAATGTAAAATCTGATTCCTGAAGCCAATACCAGTTGAGAACCTCTGCTGCAAGCCATAGAGAAGATCCATCATTTCCCCTCATATTTGGGGTTCACCACAGTTGTCACAGCACTCTTATAGATGGGATTCTCACCCTAAACAGAACAGAAAGACCATACATACATGAGTATTATCCCAGTATTATTCCCATAGCCTTTACAGCATGAACCCAACAAAATGTATTTATTTGCAATATTATAAAATAAATATTAATAAAGATTTGCATACCGTGTCCCATCTGGCATTCATCTTCTCTTTCTCGAATTTGGCGAACTCTCTGCGATCGTGAATAATCATGAGCAGCTTCCAGATGAGCAGAAGCGCTAAACCAATCAGAACGATTCCTGCGACCACACCCGCTACGATGGGGATGATGTCAGGGCCAGAGGGACACTCTGTCAACACAGACACAAAGCATTATTGGACACAAGGTAAAACTTAGTTATCACTAACTATCAATTAAGAAATTAAGCCAACATGAAATGGAAGTTGCGATAGTCTTTTCTTCTTTATTATGACATATCTGAGTGAAACGGCTTCTAGAATGAGAAAAAAATGTAGTGCAGGATTTAATTTTGTCCATCAGGAATTGATTGGATCATTGTTGTTTGCTATTGCTACGATCTCATGTGTGTGACGGGGTGCTCTCGTGCCAATGCACGTCAGAGAAAAGACGTCATTGCGAGGGGAAGGAAAAGCTTATGTTTTTGATTAATGATTACAAGGTAAAACAAATGGGTAAATCATTTATTATAAACACTGCAATATTCTGTAAAAATAATAATTGTCAATTGTGATTTCTTGGTGACTTTAAATAATGAAATCAATCAGGTTTAGATCAGTGGACACTCATATTTAATGTAATATTTGTATTTAATATTTTCAAAAAATATTTCATACTGGTACTTGGCAACATTTGTCCATCCATTACCTTTTTTTTCAGCCACATGGACCTCAATCTTGTCATCATTATTGGTAGCGTAGGTGAAGAAGAACCGGCAGTCGTCAGCGTCCCGTTCTTTGCAGAGATCGATGTGGGTCTGGTCGTCGGACTGAGGAAGATCATCCTTGTTGTTCACTACTTTAAGAGGTGTGAAGTTTCTGCATTCTTTATCACATGTAAGTTTCTTGATACCCATACCAAACTGTAGGCACTCAACACAATCCCTTGGAGGAAAAACACACAGGAATGTATTTAGTGCTGCTAGCTTTAGATTAAATCTGTTTTAAGCACCACTGAAATTAGAAGAAAAGTTATTCAGATAAAATAAAAAAAATGACTACAAGCAAGTAGTTCAACCCACGGGGTTAGCTATGTTAACTTAACCATTAGAAAGTGTTCTGCCAATAACTCACTTGTGTTCATTGCAAATTCTGGAGCAGGTTGGGCACGTTTCACAGGTCGGACCCTCAAACTTTGAGTCTGTACATTTACACACGCCACACTTGCAGGAGCCCCGGTTGTTACAGATCTTTTTATTACTTGCCAGACAGGTGGAGGTGTCTAGAGGGCAGTCGCATGCACTACCGGTGTAGTTAGCATTACAAATACACTTTCGGCATTCACATCGTCCATTACCTGTGGGGGAAAGAATGCCTTGATGATAAATCCGTCTTAACTGTGCAATAGCATTTTTGTCTTGTTTTCCAGTACAAATATCTAAACAGTCTTAATTCAAAATTCCATTACTTGAGAACGAAATGACTTACGAAGTCTTGTTTTCTGAAAAATATATCAAAATTAAGTTTAAAACAAAAAAAATATCTGTCAATGGGAAAAGAAAAATAATCTTGTTTTTCCTTTGAATTTCTATACATTTTCACACAAGACTCACACAATATCTAAAGTCATTTTGCATATCTAGTTAATGTATCTTGATTTAAGAATTAATAGATATTTATACTGGAAAACAAAACAAGAATACTGAGTAAGTCAACATGAAATCAAAATGGTTGCAATTTACTAAGAAAAAAAAAAAAATGCTAGAGAAATACATTTTCTAATTATATACAGTGTATTCTGTAAATAAAATGGGATGCAAATGCAATTTCATGTTGATTTTAACTGTTCTATATTTTTAATTTAGGAGAAGTGAACATTAAACATTAAAATTTGTAGAAGATAAATTGAAAAATCCTTAAAAGAGACGTACCTCCACAGAGCTTGTTGTTGGATCGGTCGCAGCTGAAGTTGTCGCACTCGCAGAACTTTCCGCTGTATCTCTCCTCTGGGTTGTCTCTTTTCTTACACTCACACGTTCCACAGACACATTCTCCATTGTTGCTGCAGACCTCTGTCTCGTTACCTATACGACAATTTGCATCCAAATCGTCTGTTTTGACCTCATTTTGGCTGCACTCGCATGATCTGCCTAATCGACCATCATTACACCTGATATGATAAAGAAAACATCGAATCAGAATGATTGTCATACTTAGTTGTCTGCATTTGCATATGAGAGAGAGTGACAGCTTCTCAAACCTGCATACTCCACACTCCAGGGTACCGTTGCCGAAGTGACACGATGGGCTGTTTGGGATTCCATCTTTGTGACACTCACATTCACAGATGAAGTTGAGGACAACCTCCACCTCCTCGTTGGAGCCCAGCAGTTTGATCTTTATCGTCTCTGACTTATTAGATGGACAACCTTTAGCTGTGATTTCTATATCAAACTTCACCTATGAGGCACAACACATTGTTTTATGTTCCAGGTGGCATATCATTTATAAAAATGGAAATAGCCAGCATGGTGTACAGGGAAACGAAAGCTTTTATTTGTGACACGACGTTCTTTACAATGCTAAGTCCTTGTGCACATTATAAGACAGAAGCTCTTTGTGTACATTTAAAGATTCACCAAAATGTTGTGCACTGTAATTTTATTTATTTTTTATTTTATTCTAAAGTAAAAACCTGTTAATTGGTTAGCTGCAAATTACCTTATTATATATGGAAACATTTTTTTTATAGTTTAACATCACATTATATGTAATTTTACAAGTAAAAACTATGAATCACCATATAATTGACAATGAAAAACAGTTAAAGGACATTTCCAGAAGTCCCTCCACGACACATCACATATGATTATATTTTATATAAATTATTTTTCTTGCCCTTTTAGTTATCAGGAACATACATTTGGGTGTTTTTTATGGAGGACCAAACCTGCAGAAATTAAAAATAAATAAATAAACATAAATAAATAGATAACTGGCTTGATAAAACAAATGTAATTCATTTGAATTAAATTAATTAACTTTTTCCTTCATTTATTATTTTCTGTATTTATTTTTATTCTTTTTAACTATTATTTATTTATGCGTTAATTTATTTTTATATTTATTCATTCCCACATGTATTTATGTCCATATTTATTTATTTATACATTTATTTATCTTTACTTTTTCATGTGCAACATGGAAACAAATGAGGGAGGCGGTCCATGCGTAGCTCCAGTGTATTATTGGTTGAGAGCTCACGTATAGAAGTGTCAGATCTAACTATGCGATAGAGATCGGAGTTTGCTACAGGACGTGGCAGATCAGCTGGAAAGTTAGTTATCTTCACCGATTTTCATTATGTTGAATTCTTTCATATAGTGAACTTTAGGATGCAGTATTTCAGCCAAAAACCAGCATATACATCATACACCATCAAATTATCCACACTGAAATAGTGCAACATAGAGACTGTTTTTGCATTGTTTTGAACAGAATGGAAAACAAAGATAGCTAGTTGGAAGTAGTTTTTATTTTATTATTTTTGGACTCCTGTTTCCCACACATTGACCTCCACTCCCAGTCTTTCCTTTCATAATTTCATTGGGTATTGCAGTAGCTCCTCTGCTTGTCAGAGAAAGTCAGGTTGGCTATATTTTAAATCAGAAGAAATTCATCCTAGCATCTGCGACTACTCAAATTGAAACATGTCTTAGAAGTATGCAGACTAGGAGAGCATTGGTGAATGGGAATGATCTAGAAGTTTGCTGCCATTTGGAAAGAGCGACAAGCTTTTGTCTTGAGCTACAGTTAGCACAGTTAGTTCCTTTACATGCACGGACAAGTTCAGATGGCTTTTATTGCGTTCACTCTCTCACCTCATCCCCAATGGAGATGTTGGAGCAATTGCCCCCACTTTCTTGTTTTCTGCTCACTCCATTCTTGCAGTGGGAGACGTAGGAGATGGACACACCAGCAGGTAGCTTGCTGTTCTCCAGAATGACCTCTGCGGACAAGGACTGATAGAGAGAATTAAACACAGAGAGTATATTAGTGCTGGGAAAATTAAATATTCATTCAAATCCTACATTTATAGGGATAGTTCACTCTTGACATTTCTGTTTACTCAGCCTCATCATCGTTCTAAACCTGTATGAATGTCTTCTGTGGGATAGGTTAGGGTTAGACATTTTGAAATTCAATGTTTTTCACAGAGGAAAGAAAGTCATGCGGGTTTATGAGTGACATGAGACTAAAATAAACAATTAAAGCTTTCTTTTTGGGGTCAACTATTATTTTTTTATAACTTTTACTGTTTTTCTCTCGGGCCGGTTGCATAAACATAACCATTATGTTAAAGCTACACTGTGTAGGATTTTCTCCCATCTAGCGGTGAAATTGTTTATGACTACCAACTGAATATTACTTTCTAGCCCCTCCTATTCCGAGGGCGTTTTAACTCCTACGGTGGGCGTATTATTTCAAATCTGCCGGCAGTCGCGAGTAATCTCCCCCTCGCATTCGTCACGGTGCCACTGAGTGTAAAAACGCGAAAGGCGAAGCTTGAATTTCCAGGTATGTCCCACTTTGGCTAATGTATTTTCAAGATGGAGGCGCAACATGGCTGCCGCCATTCGAGCGACTCGCTCGTATGTATTCTAAATGGCAGATTCTATGCTTACGAGAATACTTGATTAGTTGGTAGAAGTAATTACACATTAATGAGCACATATCAGTTTGAAAGAACAAAGTGTTTTTTGCTAAGAATCAACTTAAAACATTACATAGTGTAGTTTTAAGACAGTGTCTTAAGTTTTAGTATGACCCACTAGCAGTAAGTCAGTGGCAGTCAGTCTTACTTTTTGGCATCAAATTAGACCAATCTGTGTTTTTATGTGTTTTAACTGATTTAAAAAAGCTATGAAGAGTCTTAAAGAAAATCATTTGATGTCTAACTTGTAAGACTAGTCTTAGCGGTTTATGCACCAAGCCAGTGGGTCGCACTTTAAGAACTATGAATTATGAACAACCTTAAAACATTGGATCTGGCTGTAAAGTGAATTCCTTTGTACGCAAGTGAAAAATAACAGCGGTTTTAGTTTCTTTTCTTTTGAACAGTAAAAGGAACTAGAGCTTACCACAGCCAACCATTACTTCACATTTCATAGACATCTGATGCATAACTTGAACTCACATTATAGGAATCAATGATGAGCTGGATGACATTGGAAGAGGAGGCAGATAGTGTCCCCACTGTAGATTTAGGGATTAGAGCAGAGAGCTCCTATTGTGCACACACATATACAACGTGAATCAACACAGACTATAATCTGAGTTAAAATTGATGCTTAAATCATGAGATGATGTTGCAATCAGGAGAAGATATATTACATGCATGCACAGACCTCATAAAGAGCCCGGAATTGCTCTGTCACAGCAAAGATGGTCTGAATGTTGTTGTCACTCAGTGTGTCTACTAGCTGAGAGATGGTGGGGTAGTCCTGAAAAAAATAACTCAAATGAAAGACATACTCTGATTTTTCCAGTTGTCTGCCTGCCTGTCTATCTGTCTATCTACTGTATCTGTAAAACTCACACTTACAAAGTAGTGGCCCATGGTGTACATATTATTGGAAAGATGGCATTTCCCATCATTTGGACGAACAATGCCACCCAGTTTTCCATCTCCAGCAAAATGGAATCCAGCATCCGTGGAAAACACGAGGAGACGAGTGACATTCCTCCAGCCAATCTCTTTCTGAGGAACAATCAAAACAAAGCAGACAGAACTCAGCTTCAAATGGTCAGGTTTTGTCCAAACATGTTCAGTAGCTAATGTTCAGTAGCATGCTGCTCCCTATGACTCAATAAGAATGATTAATGAGAGTGTGTCAATCACACGTTGACTACATGGTGATGAAGTAATTTTGTGTAAACATAATCTGAAAATTTGTATTCAACTACAGGATTTCTAAACTGGTAGCATTCACCATTTGAAAAAAAAAAAAAAAACTATTTTATTGGAACAAAAAGAAGTAGTTGTTTTGCAACCATTCACAGGGCGCGTACAACACTGCACGTGCTAACATGTACCGGAGACTTTGCCCGTAGTTCTGTGGCATTTATGGAATGTTGAACTCGACCCACCTTGCAGACAGCAGCTTGCATGATTGCATCAAATCCTGCCTCCGGAGAGTCCAGGTTTCCAGAGGTTTTCTGTTTGCTGACTTCTTGGGTGAACAATTTGCTGTCGTTGGTCAAACTCAGGACGTTTTTGTAGCTGAAGGGTGCTGTGCAGTCGTTTGGAAAACATGGGTTCTCCAGATACTTTGGCGTCGTCAGAATGAAAGGCATAACAAGCTTCTCCAAGAATGAACCAAAACCTGCAAGCAAGAGTTTGCAGATCATTTAACGGTTTTAATACCGCAAAGGCGTGAATGTGAGCATGTGTGTCCTCCTAACCGATCCGCAGGTCTTTAGTGATGTACCGCATCTCCTTGGCAAGGTCGGCTCCCAGATTCTTGACATTCTCAAGATTAGTTCGCATAGAGTCACTGAGGTCCATCAGGAAGTACAGATCGATGGGATAATCCTTTGCCCTCTTGAACGTGAGAGTAAACTTCTGCGGTTCATCTGTTGAGTGACAAAGACGAGAGAGAAAGAGAAATATCTATGTTACTCACAGTCACATGCCAATTCTCCTGTGAGCTTGAATAATCTTGATAAAAATGTTTTACTTTCTTTCCTGAAAAAAATATATACAATGTTGAAATATGCTATGATGAATGCTATGAACAATTTGTTAAACTTTTTAGGTAAACTGAGAATCCTATTACTATGTTTACTTAATTAATAAAGGAGTTGTTAACGGTACTGGTATTTGGTGCTGGGGGAAATGGAAAAAATCTTTAATATTTGGTTGGATTTCGAGCCAGTCTCACTTGTGTTGGGTATACCTAATGGACGCATTGTTTCATCTGCTAATAAGAAATTGTATAATATTCTATCCTTCGCTGCCAGAAAAAATATTTGACTTAATTGGATCAGTGATAAGTCTCCATCTCTTAAAGGTTTGCGTAAGGTTATTTTTGTGGAGTGTCTTAAAAAACAAGCCAGTTTTATAAAGTCTGGACCCCATATCTGGACTATTTGAAAACTCATCTTCGCCCTATTATATTACAAGGAATAATGTAATTTGTATAACTCTCTAGACATTGAACCTTTGTCCTCTTCTGCATCTTTTTGAAATATGTTATTGTTTTGTTTTTATTCTCTAATCTGTTTTACTATGGTGTAGTTCTGTTTTATATGCAAATCTGAGCTATTGGTGGTCCTTTATTTTTTATGTTATTTTTTTGTGATGTCTTGTTATTGTTGTATTATAATGAAAATTCAACAAACATAATAAAAAATTAATAAAAGAGTTGTTCACTTATTAGTAAAAAACAAAATTAAAGCCTGTCATCATATACCCTCATGTTGTAATTACGAGCCCGTGTTCAAGTGTTGTTGGAAAGAACAGGAATCATGGAGGACACCAAGTTTATTCTTATTCTTAATGGGAAAATCATATTAAAACCTAAATTATATTTTGCTACTCAATGATCATGAAAGGGCGTTCATATCCAATTTTTAACTAGGAAACTATTTACAATAATTACGATAATTCAGATAGCACATGAGGGCAGCATACATTTTTAGCCTGTTTCTTTTACAACGCAGACGTAGGCTAAATGTAAATTTGATTGAACTTGTCCTGATTCATATTTTACAACACATCCGTTTTGGTTCACAGGTGGGGTCCAGTACCTGATCGGAGGTTCAGGGTGAATTTCTGTGGCTGAATCTGGACGAACTCTTCAGGCCTCAGATTCTCTCCTCCCTCATTTTTACGGTTTGTGACAGGTTTGTTCTTGTCGATGGCGACCGTTCCTCGAGGGTTTTCTATGCCGAGTGGAGTGCAACCAGCCTTTTGCAGAGACTCCTTTTCATCACAGCGTGAAGGTTTGAAATCCTGCAAGCAGAGACTTGCTAAGTTCACATGTTCCGGTAAAACTCGGATAATCTTCCAGAGTCAGACGAGAAGTTGACAATGACAATCAAATGTTGTAGACAAAATAACTTACTGGATCTTTGCACCACACACACTGTGGCCCGGTCTGAATACACTCTCCACATGTTTTGGCATTTGCAGAAATGCATGCATTGCTGTCTGAGCGCAAAACACATACACAACAACTTTAGAAGACAAGCTCTAACATTACAATGTTATGTGAGATTATTAAAGAATAGTTTTCCAGCAACTAAAGCATTATGAAAAGAAAAGCTAACAAGAAGCTCTTTTGAAGAATAACTTGAGAAAGTAGCCTCAAAATTATGAGATAAACTCATAAACCTAAACATTAAAAGAATGTCCCCTGAGGCTACAGAAAGTAGCTGTTGTTGGTGATAAATGACTTCCTTACCTGTTTTTGCTCTGACATGAGAGACAAATCCTAGTAGAGCTGATATTAACAACACTCTCATATCCATCTAAATGCAGAAGAACCTCATAAATTACACAGAAACACATCAGGAAGAGAGAGATAATCAATTATACACAAAATCCTTGTCTGACACTCTTTGGCAAACTGTAGCCTACTGTGAATGATTGATCAATATATTTTGTTAAATACATTTTTTGATTAAGAAATACCATTCTTTGCACCAAAAAGTAGGTTTCCGTTAAAAAAAGGACTGGCAAACAGGAGTGTCTCTGACTCAGAACAATGAAAGAGACAGTTAATCATTGACTTAGATAACGAATAAGATATTGAGAAAGAAAAGGCAGCCCCAAGATACAGGCTCTTACTTGTCTGTTAATCTGAGTAATATCAAAGTTCCTTTAAGACTTGTTATTCTATAGTCTTTGGTAATGTACAAATACATACAAATACATACATTACCATTATATTTATATATAATATAAACATGTACACTAAATGATTGATCCCTGATTTACATTGTAGTAGTTTGTCTTTATGGATTTGCTCGAACAATTTTGATCAGACAAACATATTCAAAAACATTACATGCATATTCTGTGACTAGTAAAATGTCATGAGATTTTTTATGGGCATTTAATAATAAGTGGAAATAAATAAGTGGAAAAATAAAAGCTTAGTTACTTACCTTAACGCATGCTCCTGGCTCTTTCAAGAGATGTGTGTTTATGACGTAAATGTTTATATGATCAACTTTTCCTGATGTCTTGAGTTACACTCCAGGTTACTGTAGTCCTGTAAGCATTTGAAGAATGTGTTTCTGAAACGGAACACAAAACAAAATCGAAACGGTTTGTACTTGAGTGTGTGTGAGGTGTGTGAGCAGGTCTATTTCAGTAGTTCAGACAGTGCAGCAGAAGTTCAGTCTCACACCTTACAAAAACACAGGAAATACAAACTGAGGGTTGTGTGGTTTGGGCTGGACATGTAAAGAGTGAGGCTCCTCCTCCAGAACAGACTCACATTAGAAAAAAAGATGTGACTTGCATCAAACTAATTATAACAATATAATAACGTGTTTATATAATTTAAAGGGCACCTATTATGCAAAATTCACTTTTACATGGTGTTTGAACATAAATGTGTGCTGGCACTTTGTGTACACAACCAATAATAAAAATCCACCCAGTGCATTTTTTTTTTTTTTTTGTGTGTGAAATCCCCATAAATCATAAGCACTGTCTCAGGTCTCAGAACAACCCGTTCTCAGATTCGGGGCAATGTGACGTACTTTTGCACAAGCCCCTCCCACGACTGTTGATGGACGCTGCAGTTTTAGCATAGACCCGCCCTGAGAGAGCTAAACACAGTCCAACATTGTTTCCACGCCAGAGCAGCTGTTGACAAGAATATCATCTAAGCGATTGAGGTGTTTTGTTGTTAGATGTAAGAATTAACATAGAAGTCGTAATTTACTCTCGTTTTTACTGGAGGAAGGATCTGTACAAACTGTTCGTGATCCAGCTTACAGTCTCCGGAGCGATAGGCCTAACGTTACTGATCACGGCACTGATGGAAGGGAGAGCGCGCACTTTATTACAGTCGGTCGAGTTGTTTTACGGATATTAAGTTTACCAGTATTAAGCTCCCACTGAAAATGGTTAAAGTCTGTATATATTTGTTTACTGTTAGTTGTAACAAGGGTTTTTGTGTAATTCGCTGTCTATGTTGATGATAAAGAAAGGGAGACTGAGTTTATGGATAAGGCTTAAATCCGCACTTCTTTTACTGTTTATTCAGCTCTTACGGTGATTTTCTGGAGTAAAACTGACGCTTCATCTTTTGTGTGATGTACGTTACAATAAACTTTATAAAACTCATCAGTAAATCTTTGGCCATCATTCCAAGAGGTCTGCTACAACAGGCATGTTATTGGATAAAAGCAAGATGAAAAATACGTTTTAACCGTAATTGAACTAAACTATACCTGTTCTATCTCCATACAGAATATATTCTCTGGCTCTGTGGGCATTATAGTCCGACTCCTGGTCGAAATGAACACCGCTACTCAGAGTTTCTGTTTTGGTATCATCATTCCATGAGATGAGATGAGATGAGATGATGCTCGTGAGGCTCCACCCCCTGTGCAGCAGCAGCAGCTCATTTGCATTTAAAGGGATACACATTAAAACGTCGCGTTTTTCTCAGGCCCTAAAAGTGACAATTTAAACAATGATCTGTTGGGTATTTTGAGCTAAAACTTCACATACACACTCTGGGGACATCAAAGACTTATTTTACATATTGTGAAAAGGGGCATAATAGGTGCCCTTTAATATAAAATATTTTTCATAATGCATCACAAATGTTTAATCAGAACATGGTTATCACAGATATTTTTTAGCATTTAATACATGCCTTGCATAGTTTGCGGAATATTGCGACCTTCATCCCCTACACTTCTATAAAATCAAACTAAGTGCATTTTATTCTATAAACCAATCAGATATGTAGCAGTGACATGAGAGAACCCTCAAACACTAAATAAAAACACTAAGCCGTAAAAATCATTGGGAAAACAACACATTGGCTGTGTTTGACCAAAAATGTATGCACATCTGATGAAACAAATGTTGTGTCAAGAGGTGCATTCATTTTGACAATGCAAGAGTCGAGCACTCTGTAAAGTCTACTACTGCAAATACCAAAGACTTTCTATTAATTTAAGGTCTGGTGCCAGTTCATGTGTGAAAATGATTATTCATGCCCCTTCCTAACCATTCCTTCACAATTTGAGCCTGATGAATTGAATATGGCCATGATGTGTTTTCCTACATGGTTGTTTAAGAAATGAAAAGCTACACACTCCATCAATTGGAATG
Source organism: Abramis brama (assembly GCF_963993115.1). Classification (NCBI taxonomy): domain Eukaryota; kingdom Metazoa; phylum Chordata; class Actinopteri; order Cypriniformes; family Leuciscidae; genus Abramis; species Abramis brama. The sequence goes on from NC_139969.1 coordinate 10,491,738, forward strand.
TTGTTTCCAAATATATAACATGCTAGAAACATAATAATCACTGCAGTAATGACCCAGTCATAGACTTAAGCATTTGCCTATTTAAATCCTTTTTTTTGGACAGGCAGTGTATAAAGACTTTACATTCCATTATAAACCATGCTGACCCATAAACACACACCGATAACAATGCAGTCCAGTGTTTTAGGTTCTTTATTTTAATAAATAACTCCTAGAAACAAAAAACAGAGGGCATGATGCAAAAAAAGAAAAGGCACTTTAAAATGCAAATTGTGTGTGTAACATGATTAAGCTTTTAAAAGCTTTAAGGGTAAAAAAAAAAAAAAACCTGAAAAAAACAAAACGTAATCTTTCTTATAACACTGATCTTTACAAACAATAATTTGAGCAGTTAGGCTTATTTATGAACAATGATGTTGTTAAAAAGGACAAATTAAATTACAAAAGCAGATGTGAAGCAAGTCCACTTATGGAGACTAACAGAAACAATAAAATATAGGTCTTGCACAGTAGACGTAAATATTTGGCATCAGTGAAAGAGAGAAATTCGGGACCTGAGATTTCATTTCCTCATTCTTAAAACAAATCTAAAACCTGAAGATCTTTTCATATGACTTTACACTTATGTTTTCAATAATATTAATAATAAAGTTGATTGTTCCATTCACAGACAAAGATGAAAATGTCCCTCTAACATCTTTCAAACTCAGATATTGCCAAGTCAAAGGCATTTAAATCAAACACTTGACAGATGAAATGTCAATTATATTGTGACAATTAAAAAGATACTAATCTGTCCTATTGGATTCATTAATGTGCACAATAAAAAGGTCACTAATCCATCTGATTCCCAGACCAAAAAAAAGGCTGGACTAGACTCAAATTTCCCAAATTATGCAGACGACATATGCGTCTACATTAAAAGCACCATGTGTACAAACAGCAGTGGTCCGCTACAGCTACCCTACTATACCAGTGACAGGACACTCCATCCACAGGTTCAGAAAGTTTCCTGTACCAACATAAGACACAAACTGACTCCAATGTTCAACTAGTTGCTGGACTGAAGCAGGTGGGTCTGGTTATTGTGTCTTGTCTTTGTGAATAACATTCTTAATGCATACTTGACCACATCTTACGTACAAAACCCCTGTCATCTAACCCAACACCACTGGTTTTAACATTCAGGGAAAACAAGGCAGACCTGTGGCTAAAAATCAAAAACATTGATGAAAATTTAAATGGTCTAAGATTGCATAAAATAAAAAAGTTTATACATACTGTACAGTTCCAAAACAATGCATAGAAACACAGGTTAATTGATTATACTGAACAGTGGCAAATGCACAGCCAAAAGGTGATTTAAAAACAAACAAAAAAAGAAAGAAAATAAAGTGAAATTCAACGCTTTCGTTCCTCTTGAATTGTTCTGCATACAGTGTTGCTTGGAGATGGACAGATTCATCCATTACTTGCCCTCATATTTAGGGTTGACCACCGTCGTCACAGCACTCTTGTAAATGGGGTTCTCACCCTGGAGATCAACATAAAGAGATCATAATTAGATCAACCATGAATATATCTACACAATTGCCAGGTTAGGACACTTCACAGCAAAAATAGTAAACTTTGGTTGAAGAAAAAAAAAAAAAAAAAAAAAAAAAAAGGGTATAATAACACCAGCAAGCATAACAAAAGGAACACAATCAAACACAAACACTGTATTTGCAGTCATTTTGTATATGTAGCAATATAAAAAGTTTGTTTAGTATTGGAAATTTTTTGTATTGTGCTCTTTGAAGGAATAGTTCACCCAAAAATGAAAATATACTCATCCTCAGCAGAGGCGGACAGAGTACACAGCTTCATTACTTGAGTAAAAGTACAGATACCCATTGCTAAATTTTACTCAAGTACAAGTAAAAGTACTACAGTACTAAGACTTTCCCTCTCTGCCGTGCGTGCGCGCGCTATCGGTTTGGAGCACAGTCTCTGTCTCGCATGCGCGCTCGCTCTAGATTCCGGGAGATTTTAACTAATTTGCGCCATAACTAGTGGTCCATCCAGTAGTTAAGAGCCTGAATTGTTTATAGTAATTCTGAAATTTAGTGCACATGAGTGAAAAAAAATACAGCACAGAAGAATGTCTAATTTAGCGTGAGATTTCTTTGTTAAGCGTGAGAGCGTGAGATTGAGGCTGAATTCGTGACTGTCACGCCAGATGCGTGAGAGTTGGCAACCCTGAATCTAAAATGTGTTGGTCTGAAGTCGCTTCATTACTCATAGGTGTGGTTTGGGCGTAACGTGAAATAAACCAATCAGAGCGTCATCTCACATTTCCTTTAAGAGCAGGCGCGCTTGTTCCATGGCGGCTTGCTATTATAACGGCGGATTTGCCAGGCGCAGCCAGGAGCTTTTCACAGCCGAGGAGACCGACGTTCTCGTCAGGGCCGTAAAACACAGAGAAGTGACATTGGGGATGGAGAAACACACCCACCAAATTAACCTCAGTTAAACAGGCATATAATAATTTGGGCAAATGTGTAAGCTATATGCTTTTATAATAATCTATCTATCTATCTATCTATCTATCTATCTATCTATCTATCTATCGTAATAATGTATGATTTGCAAAAATGAAAACTGCTGCTGTGTGTAGATGAAAGAATCAAAGTGTATGTGCGTTGTGCACACGCTACATTGATTATGGCCAAGCATGCGCCCTTAAAATAGCATATGAATAACATGCGCAACGCGCCACTGACTTTAGACTAGGTTTTATCTGGTTAGTGGCGGAATTGTTTTCTAAACCTGCAAAATAGCATCAGGGAACGTTTGCGCCGGAACACGCCTCCTCTTTGCGCTGAACCGCCTGGGAAGCGCAAGTGTATTTTCTAGTTTACCGACGTGCGTCTGTGGAGGGAAAAGTCCACTGTGCACAGAATGATACATACGTCGGTGTGCAAAGTCAATTGCGCTGGGTGCAAGATAGGGCCCATTAACTTGTTCAGAAAATTGAAATAGTCTGGCGAGGTGGGGCCACAGGTTGGCACATTCCCAGGGTGGACCTGATGCATCTTCATCCCTTGTTTCGTCTCTTATCTAAATCTGACCATGAAGTTGACTTTGGCGGAAAGCTGAAGGTGATTGCTGATAGGCTGTCCCAATCAGTGGCGCCTGCACAATCCAATCACGTTTGAGAGGGAAACAACAAATTGAGGATTTCCGAGATTTTTCTTTTTTCCTTTTTTTTAAATTTTTTTTAGAAGTAACGGGTACTCACGGTTATGGATAGAAATGTAGTGGAGTAAAGAGTACAATATTTGCCTCTCAAATGTACTTGAGTAAAGTCATGAGTACTCCCCAAAAATGATACTCGAGTAAAGTACAGATCCCTCAAAATTGTACTTAAGTACTGTACTCAAGTAAATGTACTCTGTTACTGTCCGGCTCTGATCCTCAGTAATACAACACAATCTACAATTAATCCACGTTTGTAAGAAACAAATCAATCATTAAAGAGGAATTTCACTGTTGGCAAAATGGGCTTTCAATAAAACATGGCTGCCTACACAGTAGAAAGGCGAACAACTGAGATAGGTGCAACCAGAGAGAATGTTGCCATCCAAGGCCACTCCTAACAGTCTGCTATGGATACGGAGTCAAATAAAAAACTTTTAGTCATAAAGTCACGGTGTCGGCTTGTATCGTACATGTGTGCAAGAATTATTCAATAACTGTTCTGTCAGTAACTCTGTCGACCCGACTGTCCGTGGGCGGGATACAAAAATGCGGAAGTATAATATGTAGTTTTCACAATCTGTGGCATTTTGCATCAACCAGAGGACTTTTGCTGACAAATAAATGCGAATAATCATTGTTCATTTACATATACTACTGACATTGTAACAATAGAAAGCAGGTTGAAAATCAGCGAAGTCACACTGTAAGGCATTTTAACTTTAAACCAGACCACATCTGGTCAAAATACGAGTCCATAAACGATAATATTGCTTCCTCCAGTAAAAGAAAAATCAACCCCCTGATTTTTTTTATTAACTGTTTGAGCTCTCATGCTGACAGCACACACTCACTGCAAATTTCTTAAAATCTGTTCTGACGAAGATGAGTAAATCTTTATTTTTGGGTGAACTATTCCTTTAAGCATCAAAAGTTCACCCAAAAATGATTTTTCTATCATCATTTCTTTTTCGTTCCGAACCTGTAAGACTGTGAGTTCAAGGTTGTGTATTCCACAGATGAAAGTCATACAAATACAATCAGTAAATAACACACATTCACATTGTGGCAAAGGCATGTCCAAATAATTAGTGAATTAGATTAAATAACTGCAAATGATAATTTACAAGTCGTCCATATTATACACGAGTCTGAGGTTGTTGTTAAAGTGACCAAAAGAGGGAGAAAAAGCCCATGCAAGCAGCTGAGAAGAGTACAGACTCAGAGTGTGACGCCCTTATTTCCATAACTTGGATTCTGGAACTTATTAATGGGGCTCTTGTATATGGGGTTCTCTTGCTAGATTTGACAAGAAGAAAAGGTTTGGAGAGAGAAAGGCAGAAAGGAAAAACAAAACAAAACAAAATAGAATAGAATGAGAAAAACAGAACTGAAGAAAGAAAACAAGCAGCAGAAGAGCAGGCAGTTTTAACCAGTTCAGTGCCAATGTCATATAAAGCCTCTAATTTATACACACTTTTTAGCAAATAAAATGTCTTTTAGTATCATTCTAAAAATATCCACATTCAGATTGTGGTACAGATGCCTTTTTGCTGTAAAATCTTGAATTATTTTTGTAAAGTAAACATAAGAATAACTTATATTAGTAATATTTGAAGATGATCATTTAATGGACTGAAACACCAAACCGACAGTCTGGCAATCTCAGGCCATTTTTGAGCATCGGTTGACTTAGTTTTTTCGTTGTGTTCTGCACCGCTGGCTCTAATCGGATGCCGTCTGGGTTTTTTGGGCCGGTGTCGAACCGTTGGTGAGAGAGAGAGAACTCTGATTGGCTGAGAATATCAGCAAAAGTGAAGAAAGCAAGCAAAGAAGTAAAGACGGTACAGACTGCAGTCCTAATTTCAGTTCCCCTTTTGAAATGACGAATATCGACTATTGATACTGTTGATATAGACAGATATTTACTTACACGTTGGCACAGAACACACATGCTAGTTGAAAGTCGCCTGTAGTCCTTTTGGTGTGTTCAAGCGCAGCTTTTTGGTCGAGACACAGCCGGTGTCAGCTCACAAAGCTAAGCATACATGTGCGTGTGTAAAGCCATATATTTTTGACCAAATCAAAAAAGATGAAAAAGCAAAAATGTGAATATTTCAATATAACAATATATAACAATTCATTGCTAGTAAATTTGTTTTTATATACAAGTCTGATATTGAAGTTATTCATTCATACTTCTGAAGTGATATTACTTTTCTAGGCGGTTGAACATCTGGTTTGTGTTACTGACTATACTGACTTTTTGTTACATGAGACCTATAGTTAAACCAAAAGTTAAACAGTAACAGTTAGCCTACATATTTGAAATGTGCTTTCCTTTGGTTTTACATACTGAGAAATCATATTTTTGTGTTCCACTAAATCACTTGATTTTCACAGGGACATCAGGGAAGTAATGTAGCTTGAATCAAAGACATGTGAATCTGGTCAAAAAAAGATGACAGCCTAAATATGACGTGAAAAGGAGATTTATCCCCAGTGTTATCTTAGTGATGTTACAGCACAATCTAAAATACTATTCTCACTGGAAACGACGAAGACAAGTGCCTCATGTTGGTAATGAGAAGATCATGTTTCACTGCAAGAACACATGCACCATTCCCCTCGTCTGCTAATGCAGTCCTATACTCTCTCCTTCATACGTCCATGCACTTACACTATAATAAGACCACAACACATCAAGTAACAAGAAAAACATCCAGATTTATCAGCATGGAATTATAAAAATCCATGCATTAAGAACATATGATATAACCACGTGTGTTTAGGTATTATCTATCTGATTGAAATGTCAAAGATAAAGCACCTAAGATATGGTCTATCGCAAGTGTAGTTTTACCTGCACTCCCAGAAGACTGTCATCGCCCACAGGGGACCCGTCTGACCCTCCAGAGGGGCAACAATCCATCCGGCACCGTACATCCCTGTCACACACATTAACTTAATGAGCACTGACCATGACCAAGACTCTTGACCTCAAGAGTCATAAAGTCAAGACTTACCAGCTCTAGATCGAGAGATATCAACGGGTCTGTCCTGAATTTGACACATTTCAATGTTTCAGACGGCATAACTGTGTAACGCATCAAGGTGGTGTTTGGCAAACAAACGGCACAGTCGTCAGACATACTGTCTCTCTCTCCCTCTCTCTCTCTCGCCTTTGCCTTCCGCTCGACACGGCGATTAGACAATCTCCTCGGTTAAACGAAGACAACGCAACCCCGTTAAGCGACCATGCGTCAGAAGGCTGTAAGCAGACCCCGGCGAGAGTCCGAGACTGCCACAGGGTTAATTACTTTGCAATGGCAGCGAGACGCCTCCTGATTGGTCAGCGAGTGGCACCAATCACCTGTGGGAAGCTTCAGGCATATGATCTAAGTGGCAACATGAAGAGATGCTGTGGCATAACCAGAGCCATAGAGAGGGCATAACTAATTACTGCAAAAATACACTTAACCCCTTCCATTGTCTTCAGATCTTTTATGACAAGGTTTCGGTATTAAATAATACTTTAAAAACAACATAGTTTGTGTTAGCAGGTTATATGAACTTGACAAGATTATCAATACAAACACAACAACTGTGTTGTTTTCCATGTGTAGTCTGTTTTAGTCAAATTTGAATAACCATATGGCCTTTAAACGTTTTGTCATTAGTTTTGTGGCATTTAGTCCATATATGTTTGCTTTACCGAAGTTTATGCAATGTAAAGACCTGTTCACACTACCTATGGTAACACACATCCATGGCAGCGTTTCAGCGTACAATACATTTCTGTTTATTATAAGCACGTTGTGGTAAAGTCGATTAGTGATTTAGTGCGACTGTTAAAACTTTATAGTTATAATCATATAGTTATCATCCTTGGTGTGAACAGCCCCTTACACTGACAAAATGCACTTTTAGCAGATATATGCATTCACAATTTACTTGGGAAAGTTCTGCGAAAGTCTTTCTCTTGGGAAAGAAAAAAAATAAAAAATATTGATGACTCATCCTGCACTATAGATTTTTGTCCAATCACTTGCTCTCTAGAATGACAATGCGCCGCCCCCAAATACAACTAGCCACTGATTAGCATGGAGAAAAATAAGTCAAGAGTGTATTTAGTAAAACCCAACACTGTTTTATTGGCTTTATAGAAAGTATGTCAAAATAAGAAGTCATGTTGGATCTTGTGACTTCCTGTGAGATTATGGTATTTCTGAGCCAGAAGAATTTAATATTTACATATAAACATTTAAAAAAAATACTCAAGCAATAGGAAACTAGCTTATAAATCAGTTCTCAACTGGTAGGTTGTGACCCAAAAATGCATTTGATTGAGTAGTGGACAGAAGGAACAGAAACAATGCTAAATGCACACCGTAAAATGCAAAATAAATAAATGTATCAAATATTAAAAGGAAACATATCATTTGTTGTTGGCATCTGTGTGGGTATTCTGGTCCAAAGTCAAATGACCCAGACTTTGTTAAAGGAACACGCCAGCGTTTTTTGAAATAGGAGTTATTCACCGTCTCCCCTACATTTAGATAGGAGGGCAAACACATTTTTGTCTCAGTGCATGCATTGTCTTAATCTGGCAGCTCAGTTTCCAGATGAGCAGAAGCGCTAAACCAATCAGAACGATTCCTGCGACCACACCCGCTACGATGGGGATGATGTCAGGGCCAGAGGGACACTCTGTCAACACAGACACAAAGCATTATTGGACACAAGGTAAAACTTAGTTATCACTAACTATCAATTAAGAAATTAAGCCAACATGAAATGGAAGTTGCGATAGTCTTTTCTTCTTTATTATGACATATCTGAGTGAAACGGCTTCTAGAATGAGAAAAAAATGTAGTGCAGGATTTAATTTTGTCCATCAGGAATTGATTGGATCATTGTTGTTTGCTATATGATCTCATGTGTGTGACGGGGTGCTCTCGTGCCAATGCACGTCAGAGAAAAGACATTGCGAGGGGAAGGAAAAGCTTATGTTTTTGATTAATGATTACAAGGTAAAACAAATGGGTAAATCATTTATTATAAACACTGCAATATTCTGTAAAAATAATAATTGTCAATTGTGATTTCTTGGTGACTTTAAATAATGAAATCAATCAGGTTTAGATCAGTGGACACTCATATTTAATGTAATATTTGTATTTAATATTTTCAGAAAATATTTCATACTGGTACTTGGCAACATTTGTCCATCATTTACCTTTTTTATCAGCCACATGGACCTCAATCTTGTCATCATTATTGTTAGCGTAGGTGAAGAAGAACCAGCGTTCTTTGCAGAGATCGATGTGGTTCTGGTCGTTGGACTGAGGAAGATCATCCTTGTTGGTCACTACTTTAACCCTCTGGGCCCGGTTTCCCGATAACGCTCACTCTTAGCGCGCTAAGAGAGCTCGAAAGATATATCTTACCAAAGGTGTTTATGTTCCTAAGTGTGTTCCCCGAACCATACCTTAGGAAGCTGCTTAAGATATACCTTCTTACGTGCGACGTTACCCGGCGCTGTCTGTGGCGATGGTGCTAAATTGTTTGATATCGATGGCTCGAGAATCAATTATTCTCTCGTGCAGGGGCTGTTTATGTGAGAAAGCGGTGATCTTTATAAATGAAGCACTTCAGAAATAGTTGAAATTGCAATTTATTATGATTATTGGATATTTTAAAAAATATTCCAAACTATAATAGCCTATAATAGCCTAGCCTACATCTTTTAAAATTGTAACATATATTGCTGCCACAATAACCTTTTCAAAAATTTACGTGCCTTCTTCTCTTTCCCATTTTTGTCCGCTGAGGTGGAGCTGCGATGAAATATTGTTCTTGTAAATACTTTCCAGCATTTCAGTGATAAAAGTTTACATCTTGTGTACGGTGCTCGGCAGTGATCAAAAAGGATTTAAACCGTGAATTTGGAATCTCTTGTAAACTCAGAGATGTGGATTCAGACGGCAATTAAATTACCACACAACCTGTTTGTCAAAAAACAGAAGGTACTAATTTGGCCAGGGATTTTTACGCGGGTTGGGTGAGATGGATTCGGACGGCACTAAAATCACCGACTTACCCCTGTAAATGTTTAAAATACCGGACGAGCCCATGAGAAACAATATTAGCGTCCGAATAGGACTTAACTGACAGTAGCCTTCACTGGCCCTTAAAAGAGCGTTTTAATTCAATTAATAATATTGTATAATAATATAATTAAAAATCTAACAACAATCAGTGTAATGACAATTTTATTCTTTGCATGAAAACACTTGAGTTGAATTAGCCTAATTTAATACTCTCTGGGTGTATTAAAACTTCAGAATTATATTCATATAGACCTGCAACAGTGATAAGGTAAAGCTAAGAGTGGTCCAGACCAACCTTACGAAAGTGTGACTTACAAAAGATATACTTAGCGTACGAACGTTTCGGGAACCGTCCCATAAGGTTAAGAGAGAGGTTAAGGAAGAACTACTTAGAGATAAGAACGCGTTGGGAAACCGGGCCCTCGTTATCTTCGGGGTCTTTTTAACCTGCAATGACTTTTGCTCAAATTAAAAAAAAATTCTCTTTGTCCAAATGGTATGAAACTTTCTACGGCTCTCAACACTTTCTAGATCTACAAAAAAAAAAAAAAAGGAATGATATCTGTTATTATGTTAGCGTGAAAACAATAGTGACATTAGTTGTCTTAGGGGTCCCTGGAGACCCCATAATGTAAATATACAAAATTCATGATCAAAATCAGAAACAACGTAGAACACATAGACAGAAATAAACTGGCACACTTCCAACAATGCAAAAAACATCCACAATGTAAAATTATCATAAAATAGTCCAAAATATGGAACCACCACAAAAATAAATTTGGTAACACTGGCACATCGACAATGTGAACACTCTCACACACACACACACACACACACACACACACACACACACACACACACACACACACACACACACACACACACACACACACACACACACACACAGAGAGAGAGAGAGAGAGGGAGAGAGAAAGAGGCAAAAGTTACTGCTGTATTTGCTCATTTGTTATGCTGTTCAGTTCATTGCATTTTGATGTTCATGTCATGTATTTGTACTCAATATATAATATAACTGTACATATCTGTTCTGTTACAGTTAGTAACTGAAGTGTAGATTACATTTGTACAATTATATGAAAAAAAGAAGATTGTTTTGTTTTGTTTTATTGGTTTATTTAAGAGGGGACAGTGCAATTTAATAAAACACATGAACAAACATGGTTAAAAAAAAGCCAGAATTAGCCAAAAGGCTATTTTTCATCTGTAGTCCCCGGGCCAATATGTAAAAAAAGCATTAAAATTGAAAATAAATGATATAAATGAATAAATGATATTAGATTGAAATAAATGATACACTCTAAAAATTCAACTTTTATCTTTTTCAGGTTTGATTCTATTAATAATGTAACATTATTGAAAAAAAAAAAAAATTCAGTACAAAAAAAATGCTAAACTTTGCCATAAAAGTCATTTTTATTGTGATTTTATAATATTTAGATACGAATCCAATTGGAAAAACTTGTGAAAAGATATCTTTCAGTTAGTCAAATAGCAAATAGCATATTGTGGAGCTCTATAGCCATCTAGTGGCTAAAATGATCATTTTTTACTTTTAAAACTACATTTTACAAAATATGGGCAAAAATTTTACACTAAACCATGTAAAATTATCCATGTTATCCCCATGAATGAAAGTTAGAAATATTGGTCTTTTATAAAGTGAATTTTACATAAAATGCTGTTTTTTGTAAAAAGCCTATTTAAATAAATTTTTATTTATTTATTTATAGACATTTAAAATATATCTCAAATCCTCCAAAAACTGCACAAATGTTGAGTAAAAACATTAATAAACAGAGTAAAATTACATTTGTAAAAAAAAACAAAACAAATATTATTCTGTTACAAAATTAAATGTTATTGTCTGGGGTCCCTGACTGTAGGCACTCAACACAATCCCTTGGAGGAAAAACACACAGGAATGTATTTAGTGCTGCTAGCTAAGATTAAATCTGTTTGAGAGCATCAGTGAAATTAGAAGAAAAGTTATTCAGATAAAAAAAAAAAATGACTACAAGCAAGTAGTTCAACCCACGGGGTTAGCTATGTTAACTTAACCATTAGAAAGTGTTCTGCCAATAACTCACTTGTGTTCATTGCAAATTGCAGGTTGGGCACGTTTCACAGGTCGGACCCTCAAACTTTGAGTCCTTGGGACCAGTTAAGTTTAATTTAATTAAGTTTATTAAAAAAGCATTTTCTTGAATTTGCACGGGTTTTTATGGCAAAGTTGCACATCAGCCTCTTCATTGGACCCTAGTGCATCATCCTATAAATTGCAACCAAGTGGCAAGCCTTTGTGTTTAGATTTTTTCCCCCTCCAAACCAAGATGGCCAAGGGTCAGTCAGACATGCCAAGTTGCTCCAGAATATCCACCCATTCCTTCTATCCTAGGAGACTCTTGTAGGTAAAAAAAATATTGCAGCATCAAGCAATATCTAATGAGTCATATCACAGTAAAATTTTCCAAGTTTTGATTTTAGATTGAGAGAAAACTGTAGTGTAGTGGACGTCATGCATCAATTGCTATATTTCAGCTACAATTCATAATTATAATGTGAATATTGTTGTTGAAACTTAAAACTTAAAAACTTAATCTGCAATGACTTTTTTTTACTGTAAATAAATGTATTTGTATTATTAGAATGTAATTTTCATTGACATCGAAAAAGGTCATGTAATTACATAATGTATGACACTTGTAATGCATTACTTGTTAGATCAAAAAGTAATCTGATTTCGTAATGCATGTTACTTGTAATGCGTTTCCTTACTCATAACATCAAAAAGTAATCTGATTAGGTAATGCACATTACTTGTAGTTAATTACTTGTTAGATCAAAAAGTAATCTGATTAGGTAATGCATGTTACTTGTAACACATTACTTTACTTGTAACATCAAAAAAGTAATCTGAATGCGTTATGCATGTTACTTGTAATGCATTACCCCCAACACTGATCATTTCAGATGAGACTGAAAAAAAGTATCGCTAGGTTTTCTCAGAGGAGGCTATGATAGAAATGTGCATGTCCATCTTGAACATAATCAGAATTATCAGCTAATAAGGGTAAATCTCCATACTCTGGTGCACTGGAGGGAGCATCTGAGTGGTTTCCACAGTTGTACCTTGACAGGCTGTAGAAAAATCTAATGGAATCACGTCCTCATGTTCTGATATCATAGATACGCGAAGTGCAACTTGTATAAAGTTGTATGAAGCCTTTGCAATATTTTGCATTTATATTTTTTGTATACATTTTATAGTTTTCACATGATTTGATATATTGTATTGATTAGTTTGTTAAATTCACATACTTTATCTGTGTGATTATTGTCTTATATTTAATATAGTATATCTAAAGTTTAAACCATAACCGCATGCTGTCCACTCAAGTGGACATCTGAAGATCTCTTTGAAAAATTTGTAAAAAAAAATAAAATAAAAATCAATTCTTGTTTTTCATGCCCTAAAAGCAATATAAACACATAGGAAAAAAATCCTGACTGAGGTTATCATAATTCATGCACGAAAGGGTTAAATTAAGGCCTACTGGCACTCATTTCATCCAGCACGTACCAAGTTCCTCGGCCACGTGGACCTCAATGGTGCTGTCGTTCTTGGTAGCGTAGGAGAAGAAGAACCAGCAGTCATTAGCATTGCGCTCTTTGCAGTGATTGATGTAGGGCTGGTCGTGGGGCTGAGGAAGATCATTCTTCATCTTTACTACTTTAAGTTGGAAGTACATGCATTCTTTCTCACACGTGTCTTTCTTGTCACCAGTAGCAAATGCTCGGCACTGGACGCAATCCCTGTGAGGAAAAACACAGGCGATTATATTTAGTGCTGCTAGCTGCTTGTTTGAGCAAGTGTTCTGTTAATTACTTACTTGTGCTCAGTACAAACTCCAGGGCAAGTTGGGCAGATTTCACAGGTCTGACCCTGAAACTTTGAGTCTGTACATTTACACACGCCACACTCACAGATGCCCCGGCCGTTACAGATCTTTTTATTACTTGCCAGACAGGTGGAGGTGTCCAGAGAACAGTCGCACGCACTACCGGTGTAGTCAGCGTCACAAATACATATTCCGCATTCACATTGTCCATGACCTGTGGGGGAAAGAATGCTTTGGTGATAAATCCGTCTTAACCGTGCAATAGCATTTTTGTCTTGTTTTCCAGTACAAAATTCCATTACTTGAGAACGAAATGACTTACGAAGTCTTGTTTTCTGAAAAATATATCAAAATTAAGTTTAAAACAAGAAAAATATCTGTCAATGGGAAAAGAAAAATAATCTTGTTTTTCCTGTGAATTTCTATACATTTTCACACAAAACTCAATATCTAAAGTCATTTTGCATATCCAGTTAATGTATCTTGATTTAAGAATTAATAGATATTTATACTGGAAAACAACACAAGAATACTAAGAAAATATTTATTTGCAGTGTTCAAGCAAATGCAGCAGCTTTTTAACCCAATAAAGTCAACATGAAATCAAAATGGTTGCTATTTACTAAGAAAAAAAAAATGCTAGAGAATTTTTTTTTCCTAATTATATACAGTGTTTTCTGTAAATAAAATGGGATGCAAATGCAATTTCATGTTGATTTTAACTGTTCTATATTTTTAATTTTGGAGAAGTGAACATTAAACATTAAAATTTGTATAAGATAAATTGAAAAATCCTTAAAAGAGACGTACCTCCACAGAGCTTGTTGTTGGATCGGTCGCAGTTGAAGTTGTCGCACTCGCAGAACCTTCCGCTGTATCTCTCCACTGGGTTGTCTCTTTTCTTACACTCGCACGTTCCACAGACACATTCTCCATTGTTGCTGCAGACGTCTGTCTTGCTATCTTTACGACAATATGCATCCAAATCGTCATTTTGGCTGCACTCACATAATCTGCCTAATCGGCCATCATTACACCTGATATGATAAAGAAAACATTGAATCAGAATGATTGTCATACTTAGTTGTCTGCATTTGCATATGAGAGAGAGTGACAGCTTCTCAAACCTGCATACTCCACACTCCAGGGTACCGTTGCCGAAGTGACATGATGGGCTGTTTGGGATTCCATCTTTGTGACACTCACATTCACAGATGAAGTTGAGGACGACCTCCACCTCCTCGTTGGAGTCCAGCGGTTTGATCTTTATCGTCTCTGACTTACCATCAGATGGACAACCTTTAGCCATGATTTCTATATCAAACTTCACCTATGAGGCACAACACATTGTTTTATGTTCCAGGTGGCATATCATTTAAAATTTTTCATATTCTAAAGTAAAAACCTGTTAACTGGTTAGTTGCAAGTTACCTTACTATATATGGAGACATTTTTTTTTATAGTTTAACATCACATTATATGTAATTTTACAGTGAAATACTGTCAAATTTATGTTTTTACAAGTAAAAACTATGAATCACCATATAATTGACAATGAAAAACAGTTAAAGGACATTTCCAGAAGTCCCTCCACGACACATCACATATGATTATATTTTATATAAATAATTTTTTTCTTGCCATTTTAGTTATCAGGAACATACATTTGGTTTTTTTTTATGGAGGACCAAACCTGCAGAAATTAAAAATAAATAAATAAACATAAATAAATAGATAACTGGCTTGATAAAACAAATGTAATTCATTTGAATTAAATTAATTAACTTTTCCCTTCATTTATTATTTTCTGTATTTATTTTTATACTTTTTAAAGGATTAGTTCACCCCAAAATGAAAATGTCCTAATAATTTACTCACCCCAATGCCATCCAAGATATCCATGTCTTTCTTTCCTCAGTGGGAGAGAAATTATGTTTTTTGAGGAAAACATTTCTGGATTTTTCTTCTAACAATGGACTTCATTGGTTACCATCGTTCAAAAGTCCAAATCAAAGCAGTTTCAAAAGTCTTTGAAGTGTTTAAACGGGCTGTACGCGATCACAGCTGAAGAAAAACAACGCGATCAACAAACGGACAGGGAACTACATCATCACGTTGAAAGGGCACGCCGGCGCCGGCAGAAGTACCGCCGCACTGTTTACAATGCGATCATACGTAGGAGGATAGTTCAAATAGTATTGTTTGCTATTATATATATAGTAATAGTATTCAGTGAATATGAATATGAATATGAATAGTAACGTTATATGAATAACATTCTGATGAAAATGAATAGTAGTTCAAATAGTATTACCGGCGCCGGCGTGACCTTTCAACGTGATGACGTAGTTCCCTGTCCGTTTGTTGATCAGCTCAATCTGAACTACTGAAGGTAAAAAGTCTATAAATTATAATTTTGTTTTGAAAATAACCTATCGTTTCGCTAGATAACAACGTCTTCTTCAGCTGTGAACGCGTACAGCCCGTTTAAACACTTCAAAGACTTTTGAAACTGCATTGATTTGGACTTAAAAACTATGGTAACCAATGAAGTCCATTGTTAGAAGAAAAATCCAGAAATGTTTTCCTCAAAAAACATAATTTCTCTCCCACTGAGGAAAGAAAGACATGGATATCTTGGATGGCATTGGGGTGAGTAAATTATTAGTAAATTTTAATTTTGGGGTGAACTAATCCTTTAACTATTATTTATTTATGTGTTAATTTTTTTATTTTATTTATTCATTCCCACATGTATTTATTTCCATATTTCTTTATTTATACATTTATTTATCTCTGCTTTTTCATGTGCAACATGGAAATGAGGGAGGCGGTCCATGCGTAGCTCCAGTGTATTATTGGTTGAGAGCTCACGTATAGAAGTGTCAGATCTAACTAAGCGATAGAGATCTGAGTTTGCTACAAGACGTGGCAGATCAGCTGGAAAGTTATTTATCTTCACCGATTTTCATTATGTTGAATTCTTTCATATAGTGAACTTTAGGATGCAGTATTTCAGCCACAAAACCAGCATATAAATCATACACCATCAGATTATCCACACTGAAATAGTGCAACATAGAGACTGCTTTTGCATTGTTTTGAACAGAATGGAAAACAAAAATAGCTAGTTGGAACTAGTTTTTATTTTATTATTTTTGGACTCCTGTTTCCCACACATTGACCTCCACTCCCAGTCTTTCCTTTCGCAATTTCATTGGGTATTGCAGTAGCTCCTCTGCTTGTCAGAGAAAGTCAGGTTGGCTATATTTTAAATCAGAAGAAATTCATCCTAGCATCTGCGACTACTCAAATTGGAACATGTCTTAGAAATATGCAGACTAGGAGAGCATTGGTGAATGGGAATGATCTAGAAGTTTGCTGCCATTTGGAAAGAGCAACAAGCTTCTGTCTTGAGCTACAGTTAGCACAGTTAGTTCCTTTACATGCACGGACAAGTTCAGATGGCTTTTATTGCGTTCACTCTCTCACCTCATCCCCAATGGAGATGTTGGAGCATGTGCGCCCACTTTCTCCTTTTCTGCTCACTCCATTCTTGCAGTGGGAGACGTAGGAGATGGACACACCAGCAGGTAGCCTGGTGTTCTCCAGAATGACCTCTGCAGACAAGGACTGATAGAGAGAATTAAACACAGAGAGTATATTAGTGCTGGGAAAATGAAATATTCATTCAAATCCTACATTTATAGGGATAGTTCACTCTGTTCATTTCTGTTTACTCAGCCTCATCATCGTTCTAAACCTGTATGAATGTCTTCTGTGGGATAGGTTAGGGTGAGACATTTTGAAATTCAATGTTTTTCACAGAGGAAAGAAAGTCATGCGGGTTTATGAGTGACATGAGTCTAAAATAAGCAATTAAAGCTTTCTTTTTGGGGTCAACTATTACTTTTTCATAACTTTTACTATTTTTCTCTCGGGCCGGTTGCATAAACATAACCATTATGTTAAGACAGTGTCTTAACTTTTAATCAGTGGCAGTCAGTCTTACTTTTTGGCATCAAATTAGACCAATCTATGTTTTTATGTGTTTTAACTGATTTAAAAAAGCTATGAAGAGTCTTAAAGAAAATCATTTGATGTCTAACTTGTAAGACTAGTCTTAGCGGTTTATGCACCAAGCCAGTGGGTCGCACTTTAAGAACTATGAATTATGAACAACCTTAAAACATTGGAACTGGCTGTAAAGTGAATTCCTTTGTACGCAAGTGAAAAATAACAGCGGTTTTAGTTTCTTTTCTTTTGAACCGTAAAAGGAACTAGAGCTTACCACAGCCAACCATTACTTCACATTTGATAAACATCTTATGCATAACTTGAACTCACATTATAGGAATCAATGATGAGCTGGATGACATTGGAAGAGGAGGTAGATAGTGTCCCCACTGTAGATTTAGGGATTAGAGCAGAGAGCTCCTATTGTGCACACACATATACAACGTGAATCAACACAGACTATAATCTGAGTTAAAATTGATGCTTAAATCATGAGATGATGTTGCAATCAGGAGAAGATATATTACATGCATGCACAGACCTCATAAAGAGCCCGGAATTGCTCTGTCACAGCAAAGATGGTCTGAATGTTGTTGTCACTCAGTGTGTCTACTAGCTGAGAGATGGTGGGGTAGTCCTGAAAAAAATAACTCAAATGAAAGACATACTCTGATTTTTCCAGTTGTCTGCCTGCCTGTCTATCTGTCTATCTACTGTATCTGTAAAACTCACACTTACAAAGTAGTTGCTCATGGTGTACATATTATTGGAAAGATGGCATTTCCCATCATTAATTTTATGAACAGCAGCTATGGTAATTATTTCCCATCTGCTTTTCTGTTGTATAGTGCATGCTAGTCCCGAGGTAAATAGAGTTTGTCAGCTCCAGTTTGTATCCAGCCTCTCATGGAAACTTCAGATGCCCCAACACCCGTGCAGAGACGACTCGACGCCTGTGAAGAGACGACTCAACGCTGGCGATATGTTATCCCCTAAATTAATACATGATTAACTAACTGTATTTTTCTATGTACATATCTGAAATGCACTTTCTGTAAAGCTGCTTTGAAACAATTTGTATTATGAAAAGCGCTATACAAATAAATTTGAATTGAATTGAATTTGGACGAACAATGCCACCCAGTTTTCCATCTCCAGCAAAATGGAATCCAGCATCCGTGGAAAACACGAGGAGACGAGTGACATTCCTCCAGCCAATCTCTTTCTGAGGAACAATCAAAACAAAGCAGACAGAACTCAGCTTCAAATGGTCAGGTTTTGTCCAAACATGTTCAGTAGCTAATGTTCAGTAGCATGCTGCTCCCTATGACTCAATAAGAATGATTAATGAGAGTGTGTCAATCACACGTTGACTACATGGTGATGAAGTAATTTTGTGTATACATAATCTGAAAATTTGTATTCAACTACAGGATTTCTAAACTAGTAGCATTTACCATCTGAAAAATACTATTTTATTGGAACAAAAAGAAAGTAGTTGTTTTGCAACCATTCACAGGGCGCGTACAACACTGCATGTGCTAACATGTACCGGAGACTTTGCCCGTAGTTCTGTGGCATTTATGTAATGTTGAACTCGACCCACCGTGCAGACAGCAGCTTGCATGATTGCATCAAATCCTGCCTCCGGAGAGTCCAGGTTTCCAGAGGTTTTCTGTTTGCTGACTTCTTGGGTGAACAATGTGCTGTCGTTGGTCAAACTCAGGACGTTTTTGTAGCTGAAGGGTGCTGTGCAGTCGTTTGGAAAACATGGGTTCTCCAAGAATGAACCAAAACCTGCAAGCAAGAGTTTGCAGATCATTTAACGGTTTTAATACCGCAAAGGCGTGAATGTGAGCATGTGTGTCCTCCTAACCGATCCGCAGGTCTTTAGTGATGTACCGCATCTCCTTGGCAAGGTCGGCTCCCAGATTCTTGACATTCTCAAGATTAGTTCGCATAGAGTCACTGAGGTCCATCAGGAAGTACAGATCGATGGGATAATCCTTTGCCCTCTTGAACGTGAGAGTAAACTTCTGCAGTTCATCTGTTGAGTGACAAAGACGAGAGAGAAAAAGAAATATCTATGTTACTCACAGTCACATGCCAATTCTCCTGTGAGCTTGAATAATCTTGATAAAAACGTTTTACTTTCTTTCCTGAAAAAAATATATACAATGTTGAAATATGCTATGATGAATGCTATGAAAAATTTGCTAAACTTTTTAGGTAAACTGAGAATCCTATTACTATGTTTACTTAATTAATAAAGGAGTTGTTAGCGGTACTGGTATTTGGTGCTGGGGGAAATGGAAAAAATCTTTAATATTTGGTTGGATTTCGAGCCAGTCTCACTGGTGTTGGGTATACCTAATGGACGCATTGTTTCATCTGCTAATAAGAAATTGTATAATATTCTATCCTTCGCTGCCAGAAAAAATATTTTACTTAATTGGATCAGTGATAAGTCTCCATCTCTTAAAGGTTTGTGTAAGGTTATTTTTGTGGAGTGTCTTACCTATGTATTACATCAAAAAACAAGCCAGTTTTATAAAGTCTGGACCCCATATCTGGACTATTTGAAAACTCATCTTCGCCCTATTATATTACAAGGAATAATGTAATTTGTATAACTCTCTAGACATTGAACCTTTGTCCTCTTCTGCATCTTTTTGAAATATGTTATTGTTTTGTTTTTATTTCTCTAATCTGTTTTACTATGGTGTAGTTCTGTTTTATATGCAAATCTGAGCTATTGGTGGTCCTTTATTTTTTATTTTATTTTTTTTGTTAAAAATTAATAAAGGAGTTGTTCACTTATTAGTAAAATAAAAATAAAAAATTAAAGCCTGTCATCATATACCCTCATGTTGTGATTACGAGCCCGTGTTCAAGTGTTGTCGGAAAGAACATGAATCATGGAGGACACCAGGTTTATTCTTATTCTTAATGGGAAAATCATATTAAAACCTAAATTATATTTTGCTATTCAATGATCATGAAAGGGCGTTCATATCCAATTTTTAACTAGGAAACTATTTACAATAATTACGATAATTCAGATAGCACATGAGGGCAGCATACATTTTTAGCCTGTTTCTTTTACAACGCAGACGTAGGCTAAATGTAAATTTGACTGAACTTGTCCTGATTCATATTTCACAACACATCCGTTTTGGTTCACAGGTGGGGTCCAGTACCTGATCGGAGGTTCAGGGTGAATATCTGTGGCTGAATCTGGACGAACTCTTCAGGCCTCAGATTCTCTCCTCCCTCATTTTTACGGTTTGTGACAGGTTTGTTCTTGTCGATGGTGACCGTTCCTCGAGGGTTTTCTATGCCGAGTGGAGTGCAACCAGCCTTTTGCAGAGACTCCTTTTCATCACAGCGTGAAGGTTTGAAATCCTGCAAGCAGAGACTTGCTAAGTTCACATGTTCTGGTAAGACTCGGATAATCTTCCAGAGTCAGACGAGAAGTTGACAATGACAATCAAATGTTGTAGACAAAATAACTTACTGGATCTTTGCACCACACACACTGTGGCCCGGTCTGAATACACTCTCCACATGTTTTGGCATTTGCAGAAATGCATGCATTGCTGTCTGAGCGCAAAACACATACACAACAACTTTAGAAGACAAGCTCTAACATTACAATGTTATGTGAGATTATTAAATAATAGTTTTCCAGCAACTAAAGAAAAGCTAACAAGAAGCTCTTTTGAAGAATAACTTGAGAAAGTAGCCTCAAAATTACTATGAGATAAACCCATAAACCTAAACATTAAAAGAATGTCCCCCGAGGCTACAGAAAGTAGCTGTTGTTGGTGATAAATGACTTCCTTACCTGTTTTTGCTCTGACATGAGAGACAAATCCTAGTAGAGCTGATATTAACAGCACTCTCATATCCATCTAAATGCAGAAGAACCTCATAAATTACGCAGAAACACATCAGGAAGAGAGAGATAATCACTTATACAAATACACAAAATCCTTGTTTGACACTCTTTGGCAAACTGTAGCCTACTGTGAATGACTGATCAATATATTTTGTTAAATACATTTTTTGATTAAGAAATACCATTCTTTGCACCAAAAAGTAAGTTTCCGTTAAAAAAAAGGAGTCTCTGACTCAGAACAATGAAAGAGACAGTTAATCATTGACTTAGATAACGAAGATATTGAGAAAGAAAAGGCAGCCCCAAGAAACAGGCTCTTACTTGTCTGTTAATCCGAGTAATATCAAAGTTCCTTTAAGACTATTGTTATTCTATAGTCTTTGGTAATGTACAAATACATATATTTATATATAATATAAACATGTATATGCAAATACACTAAAAGATTGATCCCTGATTTACATTGTAGTAGTTTGCCAAACATATTCAAAAAAATTACATGCATATTCTGTGACTAGTAAAATGTCATGAGATTTTTTATGGGCATTTTATAATAAGTGGAAATAAATAAGTGGAAAAATAAAAGCTTAGTTACTTACCTTAACGCATGCCCCTGGCTCTTTCAAGAGATGTGTGTTTATGACGTAAATGTTTATATGATCAACTTTTCCTGATGTCTTGAGTTACACTCCAGGTTACTGTAGTCCTGTAAGCATTTGAAGAATGTGTTTCTTCACACAAAACAAAATCGAAACGGTTTGTACTTGAGTGTGTGTGAGGTGTGTGAGCAGGTCTTTTTCAGTAGTTCAGACTGCAACAGTGCAGCAGAAGCTCAGTCTCACACCTTACAAACACAGGAAATACAAACTGAGGGTTGTGTGGTTTGGGCTGGACATGTGAAGAGTGAGGCTCCTCCTCCAGAACAGACTCACATTAGAAAAAAAGATGTGACTTGCATCAAACTAATTATAACAATATATTAACGTGTTCATATAATTTAAAGGGCACCTATTATGCAAAATTCACTTTTACATGGTGTTTGAACATGTGTGTTGGCACTTTGTGTACACAACAATACAATAAAAATCCACCCAGTGTGTGTTTTTTATATATTTTAAATCCCCATAAATCATAAGCACTGTCTCAGAACAACCCATTCTCAGATTCGGGGCAATGCACAAGCCCCTCCCACGACCGTTGATGGACACTGCAGTTTTAGCATAGACCCACCCTGAGTGAGCTAAACACAGTCAGAGACAATTTATATAACTAAACGTGTAAACAGGCCTGTTAGTGGATAAAAGCAAGATGAAAAATAAGTTATAACCGTAATTGAACTAAACTTTACCTGTTCTATCTCCAAACAGCATATATTATCTGGCTCTGTGGGCATTATTGTCCGACTCTGGGTCGAAATGAGAGTTTATGTTTTGATATTATCATTCCATGAGATGAGATGAGGCTCGTGAGACTCCGCCCCCTGTGTCGACAGCAGAAGCTCATTTGCATTTAAAGGGATACACACTAAAACGTTGCGTTTTTCTCCAAGTAGAGGTAACTGCAGCCTGGAGCAATGGGCGTGCCACGAGGTCGGAAAGGAATGGGGCGTGCCAGGAGGAACGGGGCGTGCCGTTAGGTCTTTACAATTGGACGCGAAAGCTTCCTGATCCGCATAAAAGCGAGCCATATACTTAATCACTTTTGGCCAACAAACAATTATACAAGACCAAATACATTTCTTTCACTGTGAAAATAGCAATAATGATATTGAGAATACATTCTCAAATTTAGGGCGCGGGTTACATGACGTCATCACCACCGCGACTTTTTTTAAATCATTAAAAAAACAATTAAATTATTATTTTAAAGATAAAAATGTCTCCTGACATTATTAAATTCATACTAGTTTTGTACGTTCATTTAAAGTACATACAAACTAATAGTAATGTTATTTTTATAATAATGGTACAGCAAATGTTTTTGCTGTATAAAGGCATACATAGGCTATATACGTGTTTGATCAAACACTCACAATATAATTATGAAATGAAGTAAAAACGGTTTAATAAACTTCTTTTAAGTGACATTAATCAATTAAGCAAAACAAACAAACACCATTTTATCCAAAAACATTTATTCAGTTGTCATTTTTACAATTAATTTTTTGAAACGTCAATTGAATTTGCCATCAAAGGCTTGTGTTCTAAGTCAAAACTCATTCCTTCACTGATTCATACTATAGTAGCAACTGTCCGCACAAATGAACAGTCTAAAAACTCAAATGGTGTCTTAAGAATAAAAAATAAAAAATGAAATTCTATGGCGTCATTTGAACCTTTCATATAAACAAAGTTAATACATTTCAGAAGTTTTAAAGCTGTTGAGATAATTGAAAAACTTTTGTCCAAAAATGTGCATGTCAGGTTGGCACAACTGCAAACATGGTTATTTTATTATGGTAATTACAGTATACATGATATAATGCATCGTTCAGAGGAGCCTTAATGATGAGTGAAAAGAGTTGTAGATCTCTCTAATACTGGTAAAAACTGCTTTCAAGTATGGGTAGGTTGGTACACTTTCCATATCAGTTGAATTTAAACACTTAGAAATGTTTACAACTGAAAATTGTTTAATTTCAAAAAGTCAAAGTTAATGACTCAAAAATATAAATAAAACAAATATAAAACTAATAAAACATCAGTTTTGAAAAGATTTTGAGATTTTTTTTAAAAAAATCTGAAGGTTTATTTGTCAATTACACACACACACATATATATACACATTATATACATATATATATATATATATATAGCATTGATTTAGCACAATGTGATTTTATAAATGTCTAATAATGTCTATAAATGTCTAATAAACTGCACGTCAAGCATGTTGTCTGTCATTTCCTCTATGTTGTTCTTGTCGTGTCCGACACAAGAGGAGAAAATATGCTCGAGTCAGCAGGAGGAGCAGTCTAAATAGAACTAAAGATTTTATGCACTAATCATACTTGGGTGCATCTGAACTTTTTCACAAAGACCAACACTGGGAAGTTTAATGTTTATTAAAAATAAGGAGCAAGGAAAGTCTTGTAAAATCCAGGGAGTTGAAACTGAAGGTGAAGGTACAGCGTCAGTGCAGGGAGTCTTCAGGATCCACTGAATCCCTTTCTGCTTCTTGTGTTGAAAGAGATAAAGGAGACAAAAACGGGACAAATTATAGTAGCATATATTACATGTTGTGGTATTTAGTATTATTTCCCATTTAGTCTAGTGTGATTTGTTTTTGTAAATGGCTTGCTGCTTTTAAGCATTGTTTTTAATCTCACGAATAAACTTCCATTTCCCTTTTCCATCAATCCAAAAATCAGCTGAGCTGAAACATAATATAGACAGGTAGCTTACAGAAACACAATGCCTAAAAAACTCCACCCATACGTTTTTGTTACTCAAATATGCAATCTAAAATAATGATTTTTTTTTTGTTATTGCACATTTAATAAGAAATGAAATGGATACTCATTTTATCACTTTCTTATCACACTCCCCAATTTTATATTTGACACCTGTTTAGAAGCCTTTACCTCTTATTACACAACAAAGGATAAAAATGCATTAATAGAACGGTTTTAACCATTAATAGGCTGTTCGTGGTTTGTTATGCACTACTAACTTTATCCAGTGACCTTTCTTTTATCTGATAACGTCCCCTAAAACTACTTATTTAGAGAGCAATAGTAAACCAGCATGCTTTAATACACAAGTTAATTTGATTCAGATGTACTGATAATATACAATCTTATTCTTTAAACGTCTTACCTTTTAAAAGTGCATCACAAACGGTCTGTTCTGTTCTACCGCGCTGCTGCTTTCGGGAGTGGGAGTGAGAGGCTCCACAAGCCGCCATTGCTGTGTCGCAACTTCTCTCTGACTTCATGCTCTGACTCTGTCCAGGAGGAAACTCCTTTGACCAATGAGAAACCTCCTGCCACGCCCCTACCTCCTGCCACGCCCATTGCTCCAAGCTGCAGCTACCCCTGTCTCTTTTTCTCAGCCCCAAAAAGTGACAATTTAAACATGCTGTAAAAAATTATCTGTTGGGTATTTTGAGCTAAAACATACACATGCACACTCTGGGGACATCAAATACTTATTTGACATCTTGTGAAAAGGGGCATAATAGGTGCCCTTTAATATAAAATATTTTTCATAATGCATCACAAATGTTTTATCAGAACATGTTTATCACAGATATTTTTTAGCATTTAATACATGCCTTGCATAGTTGTTTGCTGAATATTGCAACCTTTAACCCCTACACTTATATAAAATCAAACAAAGTGCAGTTTATTCTGTAAACCAATCAGATATGTAGCAGTGATGAGAGAACCCTCAAACACTAAATAAAAACACTAAGCTGTAAAGATCATTGGGAAAACAACACATTGGCTGTGTTTGACCAAAAATGTATGCACATCTTGATGGAAACAAATGTTGTGTCAAGAGGTGCATTCATTTTGACAATGCAAGAGTCGAGCACTCTGTAAAGTCTACAACAGCAAATACCAAAGACTTTCTATGAATTTAAGGTCTGGTGCCAGTTCATGTGTGAAAATGATTATTCGTGCACCTTCCCAACCATTTCTTAACAATTTGAGCCAGATGAATATGGCCATGATGTGTTTTCCTACATGGTTGTTTAAGAAATGAAAAGCTACACACTCCATCAATTGGAGTGTTGTTGCCAAACATACAACATGCTAGAAACATAATCACTGCAGTAATGACCCAGTCATAGACTTAAGCATTTGCCTATTTAAATCCTTTTTTTGGACAGGCTGTGTATAAAGACTTTACATTCCATTATAAACCATGCTGACCCACAAACACACACCGATAACAATGCAATCCAGTGTTTTAAGTTCTTTATTTTAATAAATAACTCCTAGAAACAAAAAACAGAGGGCATGATGCAAAAAAAGAAAAGGCACTTTAAAATGCAAATTGTGTGTGTAACGTGATTAAGCTTTTAAAAGCTTTAAAAGGTTAAAAAAAAAAAAAGTGGAAAAAAAAAACGTAATCTTTCTTATAACACTGATCTTTACAAACAATAATTTGAGCAGTTAGGCTTATTTATGAACAATGATGTTGTTAAAAAGGACAAATTAAATTACAAAAGCAGATGTGAAGCAAGTCCACTTATGGAGACTAACAGAAACAATAAAATATAGGTCTTGCACAGTAGACGTAAATATTTGGTATCAGTAAAAGAGAGAAATTCGGGACCTGAGATTTCATTTCCTCATTCTTAAAACAAATCTAAAACCTGAAGATCTTTTCATATGACTTTACACTTATGTTTTCAATAATATTAATAATAAAGTTGATTGTTCCATTCACAGACAAAGATGAAAATGTCCCTCTAACATCTTTAAACTCAGATATTGCCAAGTCAAAGGCATTTAAATCAAACACTTGACAGATGAAATGTTGTCAGCTATATTGTGACAATTAAAAAGATACTAATCTGTCCTATTGGATTCATTAATGTGCACAATAAAAAGGTCACTAAACCATCTGATTCCCAGACCAAAGAAAGGCTGGACTAGACTCAAATTTCCCAAATTATGCAGACGACATATGCGTCTACATTAAAAGCACCATGTGTACAAACAGCAGTGGTCCGCTACAGCTACCCTACTATACCAGTGACAGGACACTCCATCCACAGGTTCAGAAAGTTTCCTGTACCAACATAAGACACAAACTGACTCCAATGTTCAACTAGTTGCTGGACTGAAGCAGGTGGGTCTGGTTATTGTGTCTTGTCTTTGTGAATAACATTCTTAATGCAAACTTGACCACATCTTACATACAAAACCCCTGTCATCTAACCCAACACGACTGGTTTTAACATTCAGGGAAAACAAGGCAGACCTGTGGCTAAAAATCAAAAACACTGATGAAAATTTAAATGGTCTAAGATTGCATAAAAAAAAAAGTTTATACATACTGTACAGTTCCAAAACAATGCATAGAAACACAGGTTAATTGATTATACTGAACAGTGGCAAATGCACAGCCAAAAGGTGATTTAAAAACAAACAAAAAAGAAAGAAAATAGTGAAATTCAACGTTTTCATTCCTCTTGAATTGTTCTGCATACAGTGTTGCTTGGAGATGGACAGATTCATCCATTACTTGCCCTCATATTTAGGGTTGACCACCGTCGTCACAGCACTCTTGTAAATGGGGTTCTCACCCTGGAGACCAACATAAAGAGATCATCATTAGATCAACCATGAATATATCTACACAATTGCCAGGTTAGGACACTTCACAGCAAATATAGTAAACTTTGATTGAAAAAAATAAAATAAAAAATATTGTATAATAACACCAGCAAGCATTACAAAAGGCACACAGTCAAACACAAACACTGCAGTCATTTTGTATATGCAGCAATGTAAAAAGTTTGTTTAGTATTGGACATTTTTTGTATAATGCTCTTTGAAGGAATAGTTCACCCAAAAATGAAAATATACTCATCCTCAGAAATACAACAGAATCTACAAGTAATCCACATGACGCGTGTTTGTAAGAAACAAATCAATCATTAAAGAGGAATTTCACTGTTGGCAAAATGGGCTTTCAATAAAACATGGCTGCCTATACAGTAGAAAGGCGAACAATTGAGATAGAGAGAGAGAAAAAAAAAAGCCTGTCATCTTGCCAAATAGGAAGGAAACCTTCAACACCCATAATGCACTTGCATGTTGCCATCCAAGGCCACTCCTAACAGTCTGCTATATACAGAGTCAAATAAAAAACTTTTAGTCATAACGGTCACGGTGTCGGCTTGTATCGTACATGTGTGCAAGAATTATTCAATAACTGTTCTGTCAGTAACTCTGTCGACCCGACTGTCCGTGGGCGGGATACAAAAATGCGGAAGTATAATCTGTAGTTTTCACAATCTGTGGCATTTTGCATCAACCAGTGGACTTTTGCTGACAAATAAATGTGAGTAAACATTGTTCATTTACATATACTACTGACATTGTAACAATAGAAAGCAGGTTGAAAATCAGCGAAGTCACACTGTAAGGCATTTTAACTTTAAACCAGACCACATATGGTCAAAATACGAGTCCATAAACGATAATATTGCTTCCTCCAGTAAAAGAAAAGTCAACCCCCTGATTTTTTTATCAACTGTTTGAGCTCTCATTCTGACAGCACACACTCACTGCAAATTTCTCAAAATCTGTTCTGACGAAGATGAGTAAATCTCTGTTTTTGGGTGAACTATTCCTTTAAGCATCAAAAGTTCACCCAAAAATGATTTTTCTATCATCATTTCTTTGTCATTCCGAACCTGTAAGACTGAGTTCAAGGTTGTGTATTCCACAGATGAAAGTCATACAAATACAATCAGTAAATAACACACATTCACATTGTGGCAAAAGCATGTCCAAATAATTAGTGAATTAGATTAAATAACTGCAAATGACAATTTACAAGCCGTCCATATTATACACGTGTCTGAGGTTGTTGTTAAAGTGACCGAAAGAGGGAGAAAAAGCCCATGCAAGCAGCTGAGAAGAGTACAGACTCAGAGTGTGACGCCCTTATTTCCATAACTTGGATTCTGGAACTTATTAATGGGGCTCTTGTATATGGGGTTCTCTTGCTAGATTTGACAAGAAGAAAAGGTTTGGAGAGAGAAAGGCAGAAAGGAAAAACAAAACAAAACAGAATAGAATGAGAAAAACAGAACTGAAGAAAAAACAAAAAGCAAAAGGCAGTTTTAACCAGTTCAGTGCCAATGCCATATAAAGCCTCTAATTTATACACACTTTTTTAGCAAATAAAATGTCTTTTAGTTTCATTCTGAAAATGTCCACATTCAGATTGTGGTACAGATGCCTTTTTGCTGTGAAATCTTGAGTTATTTTTATAAAGTACACATAACTATAACTTATATTAGTAATATTTGAAGATGATCATTTAATGGACTGAAGCAACTTAGGTTTACTTGATTATCCATACATCATTATTTAGGGAAGAAATTATGTAAAAATAAAAAAAAATTATATATACACACACATCAGTATGATACACAAATTATGTGTCTCAAATATGATACATCAGGCTTTTGAGGAACATTTATTTGTGCATCTCTCTGTAATTTTGCCCCTCACAATTACAACTACAGAGCTTTGGTCATAAAACTAAGCATTTAAATATCATCTAAATATTTAAAAAAAAGATGCATTATTGGGAGATATAGAATTACAAGACAACGGATATTTATATGCATTTTATGCAAGTAGTCTGTTATTTTGTTATAAAGATAT
This sequence comes from Abramis brama, assembly GCF_963993115.1. Taxonomy (NCBI): domain Eukaryota; kingdom Metazoa; phylum Chordata; class Actinopteri; order Cypriniformes; family Leuciscidae; genus Abramis; species Abramis brama. Next base: position 10,521,291 of record NC_139969.1, read on the forward strand.
CACTGATTTAGCTTTAGAGCAAGCTATTAGAACTTCATCATAATTTTGGCTAGGGATGGGGCCGATCCGATCCAGTATCGGTATCGGGGCCGATACCAGCGTAATTCACGTATCGGATTTTCCCGATCCAACCTGCGGAGATATCCGATATCCATGAGTCATGTCTGCGCTTTAACGTTGTCTGCTGAAATGACTCCAAAAGTGATTCCCGCCGGCGAGTCTGTTAGCTGGCTGCAAACTGCGGAATGGATTTCCTAAACAGATGCGCGGCTCAATGAGACACAGAGTTATGAGACACGCCCCCGCTCAGGAAATCCATTTCGCAGTTTGCGACTAGCCAACAACGTCCTCTGTGTGGAAAAATACTTCACACTGGAAACACCGCAGAGCAAGACAGCAAAATGCAATGTTTGCGAAGCCGTAATTCAGAGCTCTTTGAAGCTCCCTCGCGTCGTACAACACAACGAACGCAATCAAACATTTAAAAAAGCACCACGTTACTGTGCGTTCACACCAAACGCGAATAGCGCGTCAAGTTCGCGTCTACCGCGTCTAGTTGGACGCTTGAATATTTTGAATCCATTTGCGCGTCCAGAGCGAAATTGACGCGCGTTTGAGGTGAAATCCGCTTGTCTGTTTGCAAGATGCTGATGTTGATCGAGCATTCATCGAGACGAGTTACCATGTGTGTAAGATGTTTACACTTGCACTTTTCTTATATTTCAAGACTCAAGTATTTGACATTTTGGGAATGTAATAAATATTGACATGACAATCAATTTGAAACCTGTACAGTTGCATATTTGTTTTCAGAATGGGATTTTTCCTGTTAACAGGATTTCCTGGTTTTTTTTACTTCCTTTTCTGACCTTATATTTACCTCAAGTTGCCTTTTGGGACATACATGCATACATACGTACATACTTGCCTGTTGAGAGAAGTTTATTTCAGCATCATATAAAATAAACAATATTAAAGCAAGAAACACAGCTCTGGTATCGGAATAGTATCGGTATCGGCCGATATCCAAATTCAGGTATCGGGATCGGATCGGAAGTGAAAAAATGTGGATCGGTGCATCCCTAATTTTGGCCATATAAATAACATCTGCACCAAAACTAATTTTTTTTCCTCCTCAAATGTGAGCTCCATATTCTCATTATATGGGCCATATAAGCCCAATGTATCAAATATGATACAAAACATAAAACACATATGCAACCTTTTTTTTTTTTAAGGGTTAATATACAAGACCTCCAACTGATCATTCTACCACTAAATGAAAGACAAATGACTATACAAGTACTAACATTGACAAACTTTTTGATGCACTACGCTTTAAATAGACCTATATGCATTTTTGAAAAGCTTCCGATCCAAAGAAAAATGTTCTGAAAGCACAAGCCCATCTTCCGGTGTCTTCAGACCTTATTCAGAGCAGCGCCATGACAGGTATGAAAGTGAGGCTGTGAGGGATAGACTTGCCATGTTTCCAAAGGCATCCGCTGTAAAAAGCTGTATAAAGCTCCTAGATTACTTACAATTTTCCACAGCTTATATTGTCGGGAGTTTTTTGTCTACTGAAATTTCTTGGAAATATATTTTTCCAGTGTTCCATGAGTTGAACAATCCAAAAACACATTAAATAACAGTACAGCCCATTGAAGAGATGCATGTCTGTCCCTCACAGCCTCGCTTTCATTCCCATTAAAAATCAAAGATGGCGCTGCTGTGAATAAGGTCTATTGCTGCAATATTGTGTAGGAGTCATTCACTGCAATACTATCAGTGACCAGCAGGTGGCAGCAGTGGACTCCCCTGGTGCCAGAAAGGCCACACCCCACACAATGAGACCAGACATCCCATTACACCTTGCTGCAGTGCTTTATAGAAACGTAACTACATTGAGCAATATTACATATTCATGTCATTCCGACAGCTTTCTCTAGTCCATAGAAGTGGCTACATATGATATGATTGAATGAATATAACTTTAAACAGTTACTTGAAAATGAAGCGTAACGTAAATTATAGAAACATACCGTGTCCCACTTGGCATTCATCTTCTCTTTCTCGAACTTGGCGAACTCTCTGCGGTCGTGAATAATCATGAGCAGCTTCCAGATGAGCAGAAGCGCTAAACCAATCAGAACGATTCCTGCGACCACACCCGCTACGATGGGGATGATGTCAGGGCCAGAGGGACACTCTGCCAAAACAGACACAAAACATTATGGGACACAAGGTAAATAACTAGTTAAGTTAAAAAATAAATAAATCAAGGCCTACTGGCACTCATTTCATCCAGCACGTACCAAGTTCCTCAGCCACGTGGACCTCAATGGTGCTGTCGTTCTTGGTAGCGTAGGAGAAGAAGAACCAGCAGTCATTAGCATCGCGCTCTTTGCAGTGATTGATGTAGGGCTGGTCGTGGGGCTGAGGAAGATCATTCTTCATCTTTACTACTTTAAGTTGGAAGCCCATGCATTCTTTATCACACGTGTCTTTCTTGTCACCAGTAGCAAATGCTCGGCACTGGACGCAATCCCTGTGAGGAAAAACACAGGCGATTATATTTAGTGCTGCTAGCTGCTTGTTTGAGCAAGTGTTCTGTTAATTACTTACTTGTGCTCAGTACAAACTCCAGGGCAAGTTGGGCAGATTTCACAGGTCTGACCCTGAAACTTTGTGTCTGTACATTTACACACGCCACACTCGCAGGTGCCCCGGCCGTTACAGATCTGTTTGTTACTGGCCAGACAGGTGGAGGTGTCCAGAGAACAGTCGCACGCACTACCGGTGTAGTTAGCGTCACAAATACACTTTCGGCATTCACAACGACCGTGACCTGAAAAGATAAAGAAACACTTTTAGTTTGTAACTTGTCATCTGTTTTATCATTTACTGTTACCCTACATATGTCACCCTACTTTATTTCTAGGGATGCACAATATATCGGCCAATATACGTTCATTTTAATGTTATCGGTCCGATAAGAAAATTTGGCCAATATATTAAAGCCGAAAAAATAATAGAATATTTCCTTCAGCTGAGACACTTCAGTTCACCATGATGGCTTTGAATTGCTTAAAACATAATTTGAATCACTTCAAAAAGAAAAATACAGTTAAGTGGAACATGTGAAGCGCAAATCTTTCATATAGGCTACATAAAAGTATAACGAGAACATTATAATTGTGTGCTTGGGGCATGGCTTTTATTCGTGAGACTTTGGTTTTTATAATCAGGCTCTCAAAATTATATAAAAATTTGGTTTTAGATTTATCGGCTTTTAAATATTAAGAATTATCGGTATCGGACAAAATTTTCATATCGGTGCATCCCTATTTATTTAAGTTAACATTAATTGTATTTCAAGTAACGAAAATGTTTTTAGTTTTAGTTAAAGAAGCTGTTGTTTTTATTTTGTGTATCCCAGGACAGACAAAAAAAAAAAAAAAGTAGTCGTACCTCCACAGAGCTTGTTGTTGGATCGGTCGCAGTTGAAGTTGTCGCACTCGCAGAACTTTCCGCTGTATCTCTCCTCTGGGTTGTCTCTTTTTTTGCACTCGCACGTTCCACAAACGCAGTCTCCATTGTTGCTGCAGATGTCGGTGCCGTTATCCATGCGGCAGTTTGCGTCTAGATCTTCAGTTCTCACCTCGTCTTTGCTACATTCACAATTCCTGCCGATACGTCCCTCATTGCACCTGAATATAAGCAGAAATAGATAGATATCAGTGCTGCCAGTTGAGGATTTTAATGGATGATGATACCATCAGTGCCAGTATATAACTCACCTGCATGCTCCACACTCCAGGGTACCGTTGCCGAAGTGACACGATGGGCTGTTTGGGATTCCGTCTTTGTGACACTCACATTCACAGATGAATTTGAGGACGATCTCCACCTCCTCAGTGAAGCCCAGTGGTTTGATCTTTATTGTCTCTGACTTACCATTAGATGGACAACCTTTAGCCGTGATCGCTACCTCAAACTTCACCTATGACACAAGGATGAAGAGCTACCAGTGAGCAAAATACGCATATTTGAAATTTTGCCTTGATTTTTATTTGCAGTCTTTGTAGTTTTTAAATCACGTTGCTGCATAGAGCATACTTTAATTTCTTTAAAGATAAATAGCAGCTAAAAATGTTCTGTAATGACTCGTTCACACCAAGGACAATAACATTTTAATAATCGTTCTAATTCTATGTTGATATGGAAGTCAAATGAATAAATAAAGTTATTCAATGAATTTATGCTTTGTAACTTTACAGATATTTTCTTGCTTAAACCGCAACATTACACACCAAAAAAAAAGTTGAAAACGTAAAACAGCATAATAGGATCCCTTTAAAGAGCTCAAGCATTTAAAGCAGCAGACGACATAAAATAACAGAACTTTCTCTACAGTAAGGCTACAACTATTTTTATAACTATCATTGTTGGTGTAAACTGGCCTTAAAGCTTGTCTGACTTAGCACCAGTAACAGGGATGGTTTGAATTTAGGAAATTGTACCCAATGGGTACCAAACGCCAACAAATTAAAGTTGCAACTGCGTTAAGTTTTTAACTGGAGGAAATTATTCTGACCTCATCCCCAATGGAGATGTTGGAGCACTTTCTCCCATTTTCTCCTTTTTCAATCACTCCATTCTTGCAGTGAGAGATGTAGGAGATGGACACGCCATCGGGCAGCCTGCTGTTCTCCAGAATGACCTCAGAGGATAGAGACTGAGAAAGACAGATTTAAGAAATCTACATTTCATTTAAGAAAATGTAAGAAAATATAATATTAAAATAATTTAACACATGCAGGATAGTCTTTCAATCAATGTATTTTCAATTCAAGATGCTTTGATGCTTCCCCCCTCCCCCCTTAAAAAATTAATGTTGCAGAAATATGGCAAAAAACAAAAAGCAAAAATAGCTAAAAGAATTTACTAAATTGAATTTTAGCCTCAGTTCCTGTGATCTACTCACATTATATGCATCAATAATGAGGTCAATCACATTGTTGGAGTCAGAGGTTAGTGTGCCCACAGCTGACTTTGGAATGAGGTTTTTCAGCTCCTGTAAATGAAACAAAAACAGTTTATCCAGTTTTTCTTCCATGCAGTATTTTATTTCCATGAGTGTTATAGGATCTGACTTGCCTATTGATGTAGACACAAAAGACTGCTTTTCTTACCTGGTAAACAGGCTGGAACTCTTCAGTTACTGCAAAAATGGTCTGAATGTTGTTTTCGCTTAATTTTTGAACGAGATGTGCAATAGATGGATAGTCCTAAAAGGGACAGATTAAAAGAATGAGACGTCTTCTCATATATTCATGGAGGATAATACAGAACAGTGATGACTCACATTGGTGTCACACACACTTACATAGTAATGGCTCATGGTGTACATGTCATTCTGCAGGTGGCATTTCCCATCATTAGGAAGTACGATGCCGCCCAATTTTCCGTCTCCAGCAAAGTGAAATCCAGCATCCGTGGAGAACACAAGCAGACGGGTAACATTCCTCCAGCCAATCTGATTCTGATACACAAAGTGGAAGCATAAACTTCATTTCCAAAATCTGACAAGTCAGAAGGGTTAGAAGCTACTTCACTTTAATTCGACTTTAGATTAGTTACATAGACGCACCTATCCAGTAGACAGTGGATTCTTGGTTACAGTACAATAAAACAATAAATACAAATTAAACATTGAAAAATTTAATTGAAATTTCTGCATTTATTTGATGAAAAATACAGTAAAAACAATAATACTGTGAAGTAATATTACAATTTAAAACGTATTTATATTTATAAAATATTTTATATTTATATTTTAAAATGTAATTAATTCCTGTGATGCAAAGTTGAATTATCAGCATCATTACTCCAGTCTTCAGTGTCACATGATCCTTCAGAAATCATTTTAATATGCTGATTTGGTGATCAAGAAATATTTATTATTATTATCAAGGTTGAAAGCAGTTTTTGCTGCTTAATATTTTTGTAGAAACGATGATACAGTACCATTAAAAAAAAAAAAAAAATCATACTTTTATTCGGCAAGGATGCATTATTTTGACCAAAAATTACAGTAAAGACATTTATAATGTCACAAAAGATTTCTATGTCAAATAAATGCTGTTCTTTTGCACTTTCTATTCATCAAATAGTCCTGACAAATGTATCACAGTTATGATATAAATAGATGATATTTTATTATTAAGTTAATAAAATAAAAATGACAAACCGCGCAGACAGCCACTTGCATGATGGCATCGAACCCTCCCTCTGGTGAGTCCAGGTTTCCTGAGATCTGCTGTCTGCTGACAAGGGTATTAAACTGAGATCCATCCTCAGTCAAACTCAGCACATTTTTATAGCTGAACGGACTGGTGCAGTTCTGGTCTGATGTGCAGGGGTTCAGCAGCTTGGCTGGTGTCGTGCTGATGTACGGCATGACAGTTTTCTCCACAAAAGAGCCAAAGCCTAGAAGCATTAACAAACATTAAAAGGAAAAGTGTTATGAAATTAGCAGCATAATTAACATTTGTGAAGACAAATCCAGTATGGATCCTCTGGGGTTCCTTACCAATCCTGAAGTCTGATGTGATTGTTTGCATTTTTTTCATCAGGTGGGTTCCCAGGTTTTTGACATTCTCTAAATCGTCTTTCATAGAGAAGCTGAGATCCATCAGGTAGTAGAGATCTATGGGATAATCCTCAGCCCTCTTGAATTTCAGAGCGAATGTCTGAGCTTCACCTGGGTTGGAATGAGAGAAGATCATAGGATTAGACTGAAGCTTTCCAGGGGAGTGAAATGATCATTTCTAGAAGGAGACCATCACTTCACATGACATCCAACTTTATTAGGTGATGACCTAAATCATTTAAGTGTTCCAGGAGTTGCGGTGGGAGTAACCGGTACCTGATCGGAGGTTTAGGGTGAGTTTCTGTGGCTGAATCTGGGTGATCTGGTCTGGCTTCAGTTTCACTCCATCCTTTGTGCGGTTTGTTACAGGTTTGTTTTTGTTGACTGTAACGCCTCCCCGAGGATTTTCTATGCTGGTATTAGAACAGCCCTTCTTAACCAGAGCATCAATCTCATCACAGCGTGTGGATTTCTGCTCACCCTGTTTCAGAAAGCTCTGCAGAAAGAGGCGGGGGAATAAAATGAAAGAAGAAAATAGAGAGAGATTACACTCAAACAAAAATAGGACCAGATGGCTCAAGCACCTGTATTACTTAACCTTACAAAAAGATGAAGTGGTTTTGAGTGGACTTTTAAAGAGAATTGCGTTCTTTTGGGACAATATATCCTTGCTTGTTAATGTGTTCAGTTTCATAGAAAGCATTATTATGCTTTTTTGGAAGTAACATTTTGTGTAGTGTAATACATAATAGATGTTTGTGAATGTAAACGATATTCAAAGAACAAAGTGCACAATGGAGTTAACTGCTTGAAAACGAGTCATCAGTAATTCCAGTCTCAATTCCTGCTCAAACCTACGTAGGTTTGTAACACATTTGGATAATGCCAGCAGATGGTCTTATTGGCTACTACTATCACCCATCCTCAAACACTGTAGTTGTAGCTGAGGCCTGGAAGAGTTTGGTTCATGTTGTCGACATCTCTAGAAGATGCTGTTTTCTGTGATGTGAAAGCAAAACGCCCTTTGCATGCGCGTCCTAAGGATGAGGACTCTAACACTGTAATTTTTATCCGGTAAAACCAATGCCATCATTACTGTTTGTATCACAATGTATACAAGTGCTGAGGAAGCCTCTGGAGCTGAAACTTAGACATGGTAATACGTTTCATTTTCAAACATGTGCTGTAAGCGGTAGACCAATCACAACACACTGGGCCATCTGAGTTACCGGGGTTACTTTTAACTCCGGAGTTAGTCGAAAAACATTAGTCTGGATCGCTTTCATAGTGTGGTCGAATGAAGTTCGAAAAGCCACAAAGGACCGCCTACTCTCCGCCTACTGACCTAATGCCTAAACATTATGGGGAGCGCGCTAGACAGACGGGATTTTAACTTTGTCGGCTAAAGATCTAAGTTAAGTTTGAAGAGGAAAAATGTACCAGGCACAATGTTCTCTCACCATTCCTGATTTCTAACACACATTCACAGCGTTCGGCCAGTCTTGCGGCTGTCAGAGCAGAAATGAAAGCTGCTGCTCTCCGTGTGTTTTTTGTCGTCTTCGGTGCATACATATGTAAATTGTGTGAGCTTATTTCCACCATTAGATCGAAAGTTCTGAAAAAGCCCATACATTTACTCACAGATAGACCCTCCCCTTGAAGAAATCAGGACAGAAGTGGTTAAAAGTGGACAAAAGAGACAGGTTAAAAATGTGTCTCCATAATCTACTTGTGATCCGATCGACCAAAATGCAGGTTAGGTGTAGCCAAATACAAGTGTTTTTTGACCTAGGATGCATGTAAACCTGCCTCAAATACAAAATTAGAAATCTTTAAAATAGCATAATAGGGACAACTTTAAATTTCACTATATTCAATTGAAATTCTTACAAGATGTCCATTCTCTAAATTTTCATTGTGAATTTTTCAACTTGTAAACTGGAACACCTTTTTCTCTGTGATTAAAACTTTCTATGGCTATATTAAGGTGAACTGTGAACCACAAATGCCACCAAATGGAATTGCTGACAAATATAGGTCAGACAAAAAGATATTCACGCCACAAACTCAAGCCATTGGTTGAGCCAATGTTGCCGTGTTGGGCTAGTCAGGATGAGGATGTGCAGTGTGTCTGTTGAAACAATTAAGAGGGGGCACATTCCTTACAAAGCTCAAACCCCCCACCCTGCATTACATGCAGTTTAGTGATAGTACACTTCCGGTTTCTCTAATGTAGTGTGAGATGATTGGTGCTTCCTGTCCTGCCATAATCTGCTCCACATGTCAGAAACAGACATAATTACACAGGACGCTGACTCATGAACACTAACTAAAGGGTAGTATGTGCTCAAGATCCAATGAAATGACTCAAGAAACTCCGGGTAATAATCAACCACAGGCGAATAAAGGTGGGACAGGAGGTGATGTCACTCGAAACATTTCAGAACGCTGAATCCTTTGGATACTTCGCTCTCCCAAAAACAAGTTTAGGTTTTCAGCACAGAATTGTTGGTAGAATCACAGGATGTCCTCTATAGACTT